>NW_013676666.1:3083-3949 GCF_000517525.1 Limulus polyphemus | reverse complement strand
TTTTATTTTCTAAGTGAGGAAATATCATTACGTGGCGTTTATGTTTCTCTTTAGATTTTCACTTTGTATGCAAATTGAAAGTTGTTTTGTGTTCACGTACAAAAGAGGAATAAGGTTTCTTTACTTTCAACTTTTAATGGAGTTTATTGTTTTCACACTCGTAATTATCAGAATATGTTAGTGTGCTAAATATAAACCTTTGAGACTTGGAGCATAGCTCTATGATAATCTACATAACTGGAGTAACGTTGTCTGATAATCTATGTAACTGGAGTAACGTGTGTGATAATATACGTAACGGAAGTAACGTTTGTTAATAATCTACGTAACTGGAGTAACATTGTGTGATAATCTACCTAACTGGAGTAACGTTGTGTGATAATCTACGTAACTGGAGTAACGTTGTGTGATAATCGACGAAACTGGAGTAACGTTGTGTGATAAGTTACGTAACTGGAGTAACGTTGTGTGATAATCTATGTAACTGGAGTAACGTTTGTGATAATATACGCAACTGGAGTAACGTTGTGTGATAATCTACGTAACTGGAGTAACGTTGTGTGATAATCTAGGTAATTGGAGTAAGGTTGTGTTATAATCTACATAACTGGAGTAACGTTGTGTGATAATGTACGTAACGGGAGTAACGTTTAGTGATAATCTACGTAACTGTAATAACGTTGTGTGATAAGTTACGTAACTGGAGTAACGTTGTGTGATAAATTACGTAACTGAAGTAACGTTGTGTGATAAGTTACGTAACTTGAATAACGTTGTGTGATAATCTATGTAACTGGAGTAACGTATGTGATAATATACGTAACGGGAGTAACGTATGTGATAATATACGTAACGGGAGTAACGTA
>NW_013676666.1:0-2124 GCF_000517525.1 Limulus polyphemus | reverse complement strand
TATTAAGGAACAACCTGGATAAGATGGCAGGTACTGATGACTATATATATAAAGGAAGACCGTGTATTAAGGAACTTCATGTACTCAACTGATTTAGAGTATAACATAGTCCAGCCAGGTTGTAAATTATCAAACAAAGTCCAGCCAGGTTGTAAATTATCTAACAAAGTCCGGCTAGATTGTAGATTATCAAACAAAGTCCAGTCAGGTTGTAGATTATCTAAAAAAAGTCCAGCTAGGTTGTAAATTATCTAATAAAATCCATATATGTTGTAAATTATCTAATAAAGTCCAGCTAGGCTGTAAATTATCAAACAAAGTCCAGTCAGGTTGTAAGTTATCTAATAAAGTCAATCTAGGTTGTAAATTATCTAACAAAGTCCAGCTAGGCTGTAAATTATCTAACAAAGTTCAGCTAGGCTGTAAATTATCAAACAAAGTCCAGTCAGGTTGTAAGTTATCTAATAAAGTCAATCTAGGTTGTAAATTATCTAACAAAGTCCAGCTAGACTGTAAATTATCTAACAAAGTTCAGCTAGGTTGTAAATTATCTAACAAAGTCCAGCTAGACTGTAAATTATCTAACAAAGTCTAGCCAGGTTTTAGAACATGACTGTATACTACCTCTATTCACAACGGCCTAGATGAGTCATTAAGAATCTCATGACATGAACGCTGGAGCTTTATCTTCTGGCCACCAGGTTCACATAATTTGATCCTCCACGTGTTTCTTGCAACAAACTGAAGGTGAGAGCTGTTGGACAACACCATGTGTCTATTCTTCGTTTTCAAACCAAGAGGTTTTGGAGGGTTGAGCCTAAATGTAGAACTATTCTGATTGGTGGGATGTAACTGATATGGAAGATCATATATAGGGAATCGTTAATTGAATACAAATAGTAGCTCATCACTATTAGACTGCTCCAAAAGGTAAAATGTCACTAACTGATTGAAACAAATGGTAGATTGTCATTAATGGACTGTCTCAAATGGTAGATTAGTTCTAGTGGACTGCCTCAAATGTTATATTGTTACAAATGGACTGTTCTGAATGGTAGATCACCACTAATGGACTGATATAAATGGTAGATCATCACCAATGGACTACTGCAAATGGTAGATCATCATTAACGGACTACAACAAGTGATAGATCACCAATAATGGACTACAACAAATTATAGATCACCAATAATGGACTACTACAATGGTATATCACTCATAATGGACTACTACATATGGTAGAACATCATTAATGGACTACTACAAATGGTAGATCGTTATTAACGGACTGCTAAAAATGGTATATTATATTATGGAGTTATACAAATGCTAGGTATCGCTAATGGACTCCAAATGAATGGCACGAAATCACTTCTAGAGTACTCTGATAATATAGTGTACTCCGGATGATTGGTTGTCACCAACTGTTTGGTAAAAAGAGTTGGATGACACAAACAAATAACCCCAAATGAATGGTACGAAATCACTTCTAGAGTACTCTGATAATATAGTGTACTCCGGATGATTGGTTGTCACCAACTATTTGGTAACAAGAGTTGGATGACACAAACAAATAACCCCAAATGAATGGTACAAAATCACTTCCAGAGTACTCTGATAATATAGTGTACTCCGGATGATTGGTTGTCACCAACTGTTTGGTAAAAAGAGTTGGATGACACAAACAAATAACCCCAAATGAATGGTCTCTGATAATATAGTGTTCTCCGGATGATTGGTTGTCACCAACTGTTTGGTAAAAAGAGTTGGATGACACAAACAAATAACTCCAAATGAATGGTACGAAATCACTTCTAGATTACTCTGATAATATAATGTACTCCGGATGATTGGTTGTCACCAACTGTTTGGTAACAAGAGTTGAATGACACAAACAAATAACTCCAAATGATCCCAAATAACCTCACATGAATGGTACGAAATCACTTCTAGAGTACTCTGATGATATAGTGTACTCCGGATGATTGGTTGTCACCAACTGTTTGGTAACAAGAGTTGAATGACACAAACAAATGACCCCAAATAACCCCGAATGACTCAATAACTATATGAAAGATACGATGAATTTTGTAAATAATATTTTTGGTTAAGGGTTCGACTAA
>NW_013676665.1:15343-17083 GCF_000517525.1 Limulus polyphemus | reverse complement strand
TATAATTTTCAACCAACGTTTCACGTGCTCGACTCAACAATACTCAGTTCAATTACACATTGTTCCGTCACGTTGTGACAGTCTTATATATACAAGACTAACACATATCTAGTAAACGCTAGAGCATTCATGAAGAACAGGATATTTCTAGAAGTCAACGACGTGTTACTAGGTTCACATGACTTCCACTGTCGTAACATATTCTTATATTTAAATAAAACCTTGCCAAAAAATTTAATGTACCTTGTTTGTTATACTTAAAATTAGGAAGAGAGATATAAAACATTTCATTATTCAAGCTGTTACAATACATTAAATCTTCTGTTCCGATCCAAATTGGTAAATCACATCGTTATCCTATCTGCTTGTGCCTGATTTAGTACTTGTACTTTTCTGCACTCGGGCTTTTACGTCGTACTGGAAAAATAAACCATGTTTGGACTACTTTCGATCATATGACTCAAATGTCAAACTCAAAATTTACATTAACTAGGTGATTAATGATAACACAGTACCAGTTGAAACTGAAAGACTAATATTAAAGCTACTGAAAGCTATTGTTGCGTCATCGAGGTTACGTGACTAGTATCACGCCACCTCTTTCTAGAAATATCCTGTTACTTCAAGAATGCCCAAGCATTTACTAGATATGTGTTAGTCTTGTATATATAAGACGTTCATAACGTGATGGGACCACAGTGCAACGAGTAATTGAATGTATGGGGATAAAATATTGTTGGCCACGTGAGACGTGAGTTATAGTGTTGTTATAGAGCGACTGTTGAAATTCAGTGTATCGTAAAGTTGTATTCGGAAAGAATAAACCAGTTTTATTTAAAAAAGGACTTGTGTCGCTAAAGTTTTCGTCGGAACGAATTTACAGAAAATTAACTAACGAACGGAGGTGTAACAGTATTTACGAAATAAAATAAGTACATAAATACAATTACTTCCACTAAGCGAAATAAACGACAGTGAATTGTTCTAATAACCAAAAAAATAGCAGTAATGTTAATATCAAAATTTACTTAACAAGCGTAATTTACGAAAAGGGTAGAATTTGGATGACTGTCTCGCTCAAGTCATACGCATTACTGTCAGTTGTTTACGTCGGATATTAAGCACTTTCGTAAAGTTTGAAATCATTGTTTGTTTGTATGGTAAAAGACTATTTTATTAGACAAAACATGATTGAAATGAATAAAAAATGTAGCATTTACAAATTTTACCGGGTCTATTTTTCTGCATGATAATACATATTCTACCCTGGAGGCGAATCACAAAAGCCATCAAAACGATGTAAATTCTTACTATTATACAGCACTACGGAAATTTCAGACTGAGTAAATTCCGTCAAGAAAAAATAAGAAGCGTTTGTTTGTACATATAAGCTCTAGATGAAGCATCTAGCTTTATCGTAGTTACAGCAATTTGAAGCATGCCCCCTGTTGTCAGATTATGGCAAAACGCCATTTATTTTCTACAAGACAGCTAAAGAAGCATAAAAAGAAGTGGCTCAGAACCTATTCTATATATATTCTGATTTAACCTTATACTTAGGTTTGAGGGAGTATTTTACTATTTATGTTGGTCCAGAAAAGAAAAAAAAAGGCACTCCAGAGAAAAGTGGTCATAGCATGCATCGTAATGATGCAAGGTAAAACTTACATCAGTAGTTTTACTGCCGAATAAAATTTTGCAAGATGTTAGGATACATACAATGAGTGGTCACAAGTAAAT
>NW_013676665.1:12913-14373 GCF_000517525.1 Limulus polyphemus | reverse complement strand
AATACGAAATATTTCCAACAAAAAATTCGTTAGTTCGTAGAAATTATTCTTTTATTGGTAAAGTCGTTTTTCATTCGGTTTTCATTCATTGTTACTAAGCGTTCTATACAGTATAGTCATTAATGTTACATAATTTTTCTCTCTATTTAGGGTTAATGGACGTCCCAATTTTTATACTTCCGATAATTTTTTTACTTTATTGTTATATTTTAACTAGATAACTTTTTAACAAGTTTTGTCTATTGTTTTAAAACGCAATACAATAAACACCAGATTATTTATCAAATGGTAAAAAGTGTTGTTGTAGTTTAAACTTTTGGAACTATTACAGTGTTGAATATGTCTCCGTTTTTCATCATGGAAATCTGGTAAGCCTACAAGCTGTACTCCAGATGATGGGGGTTAATAATTTTAAAAACTTTATGAGCTCAAAATGAAGTTGATTAAAAAAGAACTACATTGAAGCTAACTGAAGTCAATGTATTCTCGAAACTATTTCTATAAAAATTTAAACACTTGGGTAATGATAATCATTAACTGCAAAAAAACCAAATTAAAATAAAATGATTTCATTAAAATAATTTCGAACAAATATTCTTCTTATTTGACAGTTGATGTTAACTAGCTGCCTTCTATCAAGTCTAATAGTTCCAAGTTAGAAACGGCTAACAAAGGTCCGAAACAAGATGTAACAGTTCAGAAAATACCTACAATTTTAAGCATATCGGTAAAAAACGAAGAGGTAACGTTAAGGTTTGGTTCCAAATGTCAAATTATATGAAGCATCTTCTATCCACAATTTTTCTTTCTTTCTCTGTTGATCCGAGAATGTTAACATTAGAAATAAACGACCTTATAACACTAAAATGTAGTTTTTTATTTAATTAGACACTCAGCGTTTCGCTTTACAACTTATTCACTAAAATACAAAGTACAGACATTAAATAATGAGGAGAGAATGCTGAAAGTCTTTAACGCAAGGTGTCTCGTTACACATTGTTGAAGTAGGTAAATATTGGGATGATTTTCGTCGTTTGAAATGTTCTTTGATTCGGACCGCTAGATGGCGCACAATGGACGGAATTTGGTTTACAAATTTACCTGTACCTGTTGGAAAAATGCTACCGTTAAACCTTTTAGGCCTTTGTAAGAGATCCATTTTGTTACACCACCACAAACTGTTGGTGTTATTCTCGTGAAGATAATGTTTAGTGGCTTACAAATGTATGGTTACACAGTTGAAACTTGTAAATTGTAGGACTTAAAGAAACATTGTAGGTTTAATGGACTGCAATTGCCCGTTTAGATGTTCCAACTTCTGTACTGAAATTTAAAGGAACATTATGAAATATACACCTGGAAAAAAGTTAAGCACCCCCAAATATTTTTCAGGATTGCTTATTGAAAATAAGGTTTAATTTTCATGATGTTGAGCAATGTTCATAATTTCAAACATAATT
>NW_013676665.1:2318-11932 GCF_000517525.1 Limulus polyphemus | reverse complement strand
TTTAAGTGTGAAAACTGTCCATATTTTGATGACATATTAATTAAATTTAAAATTGATATTTTAGGAAGATAATCTTGTTTTATTGTGCCCAATAATGCATAATTTCGTTTGATAAACACGTTTAGATTGAATGGTAATTTATAATCAGTCACAAGAAAGTCGAATCTGAATCACTTGAAAAAAACACGGGGGTGCTTAACTTTTTTCCAGGTGTATACTTGCAAAATGTCGTTGTTATACATCAGTGAAATAGACACGCATCAAACTTTTAAGGTGATCTTGTCACAGACTATGATTTTTCAAATGTTTCAATAAAACAATAAGAAACAATACAGTACATAATAATTCTAGCACGAAGACCCAACCCAAAATAATTTGTCAAGGAAATCATACACCTGTTCATTCTTTAGTGTTAGTTTAAAAGGAAACTTGTCCCTACCTTCAGTATTTTATACACTGGAGATTAAAAAGTCTACATCACTAATGAAAAATCAAGAAACGTATATAAATTTTTTTTCAGATTCTATTATAACTAACTTTTAGTAAAGTCAAATGAAATTCTTGGTTGAAATAAACATGCATAAAATAATGGTTACTTCATTCTGTATGTTGTCAAATCACCCAACAAAAGTATTCCATTGTTTAATTACTCACAATTTATCAAATTTTGTAGATGCTTAAAAATGTTCTTTGATGGAAAAAAACACCTCGTGTTTGCTAAAATTTGTCTAATTTCTCTTATGATCTGTTTGTTGCTACATATAAACAATGGAGTATTCAGATAAGTGGGCGTTCCATCGATTACAACCCATCATATTAGTGTACAAATGAAGTATCTTGGTCCAGCACCTCAATCTATTAGTATTCCTCAATTTATAGTATTTCCATTTCTTTATCATTAGATTTAAAAAAAAATACTGTTTATTAAATTTTGAATTCAGTGCGAGTTAAATCTTCTGGGTTCATAGTTCAAAAAGTTTGCAATTAACTTATTTCTGTGTTTGAAAAGTATCAAATTATTCATTTATTGTGTTTAGTGTTTTCTACTTTATTCCCACTTAACACATGGAAGACTTATGAGGACAAGAAAACACACTCTCTCTCTCTTTACAGTAAATCAAATCTTAAGGTGTATTAACCTTGGCTATTATCAATATCATTTTAAACAACTGCCATGGAAAACTTAAATTTTATAAGCAGTTAATAATATTTATTCCACAACTTCAATTAAATTGTTGTATCAAACCCCATTTTGAGGTTCCTCAAAGTAAGCCTGAGCTATAATGTAACATTTTTATGTTTTTAGAGACTGGGTAAGATAACAAAAGCATTAATCTAATCAATCTACAACAAATTATCTTATATGGCCAACTAGCCTAGCTTTCATTTCCTTGTTATTTTAAGATAGTTAGACACTGTACAGTTAACATTTTTAACGGACTGCTCCTACCTGGTTTTTGAGCAGGCCAATGGTTCAATCTGTGTGCAATGAGTTTTCTTTAGTTTATCTGTATAACAGTCTGAACAATGAGTTGGAAGTTTAGCATTTTGTTTCAACTCACTTCTTTCTTGATGTTGTAAGCACATACCAAGCAAATAAAAAGCTGTACATGTTTTATTCAACATTCATTTACACTCATTCTACTACAAATATTTGTCATATACACAGTAAAAATGCAGAAAACTTAAAACATACATCCATTTAGGACCTCTTTAAGCACCTGACAGTTTGGATGTAAAGAAATAAAAACAGTGTCTGTAACAAACACAAAACTTTGATGAGAATAGTGTTATTCATTTAATGTCTCATTCAATGCTAACATATGTGGAAATGTTAGGAGTTTTAACATCATCATAAATATTTCCAGCTGATAGTTATCACTTACAATCTTAAACTTAAAACAAAAACAATAAATGCTTGTTTTGTAATAATAGAAACATCTTCTCTAAAACCTACTTTTCAGTAACTATTTAATTTCAAATTCCATTCAGTGACTGTCACAACTGGACTAAATCATTCCAAACAAGTGAAAGTAACAGCACATTAAACTGATGTTTTGGCTTCTCAACAACAAGCTTGCCTCTTCATCTAGCCATCAACTGACAAAATATACACTCCACTGTGAAATGTGTCAAACAGCTTTACTCAACTTTACCTTTCAAACACATACTAATATAATTACCAAAAATCTATTATAAAAATCTATTACAATGCAGATGTGGAAGCTTTTAGCTCCAGCTTAACATTAAAGTACCTAAACATTTTTGAGTAACTGTAAAAAACAAGTGATGTGCATTTTTAAAACTAACTTAATTTCATGAATGAATAAAAAAAAAAAAAATCCTAGTCAACGACTCTTGTATTAAGATAGAAAACTTATTTCTTATTATGTCCAAAAACAACAGCATTATTACCTTAATTTTTAGGTTTATTCGATTTTGTCTATTAAGAAAAAATTGGCATATTCAGGTGCAACATTAAATGCAAGTACTAAATATGTACGTCTTTCTTCTGTTTGATTAAAAACAACTTAAATAAACACTGTGGTATGGTAATGAACTACAGATTCATTCTATGTTTTAAAATAATGATTTTTAAAATTTAATAAAATTGATATTTGAACTTGAAGTTAAAAAATGTAGAAATACTTTAGTGCTAATTGTAATGAACAAAATTAGACTGCAATACACGACACTGTTCTGATTTTTCACCTATCACTGATGTGTGGGGGGCCATTCAAACTGTGATGGAAGGAGTAACGTAGTTTTTACAATGAAAGTTAATGTCACAAAAACCATTAACTTCTATGTAACTTTATCTGGTATCTCAAGATATACTCTTGAGACAGATTTAAACTAAAAGTATTAAAATCAAAAATTTAAATCACCAGACTTTTAAGATACAATAAAAAATAAATGGGTGAGGTAGCTCTTTACATCAAAATGTAAATACTGAATGAAACCAGAAAGTATAAAACCCTTTGCTTCAGTCTGTAAAAATGCTGAAACTGTTAAAGCAAGTATTTATAACAGAACACAAGATACACATTGGCAGAGAAAAGAATACACAGAGAAGTGATGAACTTGATACTATATATATACTTAACACACAAAAACAAGACTTTTTACTCCACACTTTCAGTTATGTAATTCACTGACATTTGTCTGTAAGGTCAGAAAACATTATCAGATGTTTTTATTTTGGGACTAATTGATGATCAATTTAAAATATTAAAATTTGTAAAAGAAATTAGATATGACATTAAACATGCAACAACTGCTACCATTACAACAATACTATGAACATGGGGCAATAACATTAAAACAATATTTATCTTAAGATTGACTCTGTTGCCATCTGATGAGGGTTCAGAGGTGAAATACAAAAAACAAATAGTTTCTAAGCACATATGTGTGGATTATGTGTAATGCTACCATGATCTTTTTTTTAAGCCTTTATTAGTGCCTCTTTCAGGTGTTTCAGTCAAAGCTGATTTCTCCGTGCTCCTCTCCTGGTAGCCACCATCTTGTCCATATATGTCAAAACTGATTTCTCCGTGCTCCTCTCCTGGTAGCCACCATCTTGTCCATGTATTTAAGTACTGTCCTATAAAAAGTATTTTACAATCCTGTTCTAGTGTAGGTTTTGTTTACTCCAACCCACTTGTAAATGTTATTATGTAACTAAATTTGTTCTTTTTTTTATTGATTACATGACTCAGGATGTTCCAGTGTTTTGACAGCTATTCTGATATTTTACACAGCCTGTCACCTCATTTGTTCGTGGATTACAAGCCTTCTTACTTCAATGTTTTTCTTTTGAATATTTTCTGTCCTTACTGTTGTTTTTATATTTCTAGTTCAATATAAATTAGCAGTGAAAGTTTCTTCTACTGATTTTAACTGTCTCTATGTCTGTCATATATGATCTTCTGATTGCTACCCAACTAACACAGGACATAATTTGATTCTGAATAGAGCCAGGTAAATCACAGAAATATTGGACATAAAACTATCAAGGTATGAGGTATTAATTGTGCCTATAAACAGTTTACTAGTAATCCAAGAAAATATCAGCTGTTGTTACTATGTCAAAGGATTAAGTAGAAAACTACACTGAATACTGTATAAAATAAGAAGGCTGTTAGGGTACATGATGTTTATGTGGGTGGAAGACACTGGGGAGTTAAAAACAACATTAAACAAAATAAAGTATACAGAATGTGTTATGCTTAGACATCTGCAGTTATTAAATATGCTCATTTCATGCAGGAAGACATCCAAATACTTTGATAAGACAGGGCACTGGAAATCAACTTGGATAGAGGCCTAAACAAAGATCAAGGTATCACTGAATTCAATGACATACAGTCTCCATCCAGAAAAGTACGTTTAATTTGAACAGTAACAATTGCTAAAACTGTATCAAAAAACTTGAGAATTAAAAAAAAGAAACAATGTGGAAAACTTCATTCTTACATTTTAAAATACACACATATTGCTCACCTTAGTGATAAGAAAAATGATGTTATTTAACAACGAGAGCAGCACTGTAAAGATATTCGGTGGTTATGTTCATTGTGGAAAGAGGACAGAAACAGTAACACAAATTTCTAGAAAGACCAAGAGTCAAGTTAGCTATCAACTGTGCTACAAACATTCAAAAATAATTTCTGTTACTTTCTAACGAGTGACGGTGTAGACAATCTGTACTTAGTCTAACATTTAAAACATAAATTTCTCATTCAAACTGAACACAATTTCAACAACTGATTGTCATATATATCTCAATGAACCTTGTTACAAAATCATTTTCAAACTTCACAGCAATTTTGCTTTGCTTCAAGACAGCACCATAGTAATAGAAAAAACAACAACAACAAAAAGTTCTAGCAACAACAGAATTAATGAACAGCCACTATAAGAAAAATTCATTATCTACATACATATATTGTCCGTTCATCTTTCTCAAACAGTTCCTTCTTAAGCCTTTTCTTAAGAGGACTGAAGCTATGTGACAGTCAACAGCTGTGGGACTGTTGCTGTGGATGAATCCGTAGAGGGAGGAGTTGGTAGTTGAGGAATGGGGATGTTTGATGATTTACTGTCACAGTTTTTACGAGAGACTACACTGGAGCTGTTACAGTGTGGAGCCGTTAGGTGCTGAATGCTAAATGGGTGACTGCTTCTTTGAGGGCCTAGAGTGGAACACGAAGGATGAGAAAAATTACTTAGAACTCCATTTTCACTCAGTTCTTGCTTTACATCACTGTCATTAGGAACTGGAGGACTGGAGAGACTAAGTTCAGAAGTGTTCAGGGAGTTGCCTTCTAGATCACTCTCGTCGTCACTTTTGGAGTCGGGTGTTGGAGCATCTACACTACCAATACTACCTAAATTGTCCTCACTTTCCCCGTTATCTGCACCCTCCAAATACCGAATACACTTCTTTTTCCTCCTAAACAAAGATTAGAACATGTAACGAGTTTAATATTAAACAATAAACAGGTAACAAGTTTAATATTAAACATTAGAACAGGTAACGAGTTTTACTACTAAGCACTAGAACAGGTAACGAGTTTTACTACTAAGCACTAGAACAGGTAACGAGTTTAATATTAAACATTAGACCAGGTAACGAGTTTTACTACTAAACATTAAAACAGATAACAAGTTTTACTACTAAACATTAGCATAGGTAACGTGTTTTACTACTAAACATTAGAATAGGTAACGAGTTTAATATTAAACATTAGAATAGGTAACGAGTTTAATATTAAACATTAGAATAGGTAACGAGTTTAATATTAAACTTTAGAACAGGTAACGAGTTTAATATTAAACATTAGAACAGGTAACGAGTTTAATATTAAACATTAGAATAGGTAACGAGTTTAATATTAAACATTAGAGTAGTAAAACTCGTTACCTGTTCTAATGCTTAGTATTAAACTCATTACATGTTCTAATGTTTAGTAGTAAAACGTGTTACCTATGCTAATGTTTAATATTAAACTCGTAAACATTAGAACAGGTAACGAGTTTTACTGCTAAGCATTAGAACAGGTAACGAGTTTAATATTAAACATTAGAACAGGTAACGAGTTTAATATTAAACATTAGAACAGGTAACGAGTTTAATATTAAACATTAGAACAGGTAACGAGTTTTACTACTAAGCATTAGAACAGGTAACGAGTTTTACTACTAAGCACTAGAACAGGTAACGAGTTTAATATTAAACATTAGACCAGGTAACGAGTTTTACTACTAAACATTAAAACAGATAACAAGTTTTACTACTAAACATTAGCATAGGTAACGTGTTTTACTACTAAACATTAGAATAGGTAACAAGTTTAATATTAAACATTAGAATAGGTAACGAGTTTAATATTAAACATTAGAATAGGTAACAAGTTTAATATTAAACATTAGAACATGTAACGAGTTTAATATTAAACATTAGAACAGGTAACGAGTTTAATATTAAACATTAGAATAGGTAACGAGTTTAATATTAAAAATTAGAACAGGTAACGAGTTTTACTACTAAGCATTAGAACAGGTAATGTGTTTTACTACTAAACATTAGAACAGGTAACGAGTTTTACTACTAAACATTAAAACAGGTAACGTGTTTTACTACTAAACATTAAAACAGGTAACGAGTTTTACTACTAAGCATTAGAACAGGTAACGTGTTTTACTACTAAGCATTAGAACAGGTAACGTGTTTTACTACTAAACATTAGAACAGGTAACGTGTTTTACTACTAAGCATTAGAACAGGTAATGAGTTTTACTACTAAACATTAGAACATGTAATGAGTTTTACTACTAAGCATTAGAACAGGTAACGAGTTTTACTACTAAACATTAAAACAGGTAACGAGTTTTACTACTAAACATTAAAACAGGTAACGAGTTTTACTACTAAACATTAGAACAGGTAACGTGTTTTACTACTAAGCATTAGAACAGGTAACGTGTTTTACTACTAAGCATTAGAACAGGTAACGAGTTTTACTACTAAACATTAGAACAGGTAACAAGTTTAATATTAAACTTTACTCTATATAAATTATACACCCAGTTTAAATGTTTATGGGAGCATCTTTTAAAAGATTATTCATGTTCAGTGACCTAATGTTTTTTATTAACAAATATATTCACAGCTATATTCTCATTACCACTAAGATACAAGAAATTTACTAAAAACAGAAGAAAACAATTTCAACATACACTGTTACTGACTCAGTCCTGTGATTGTTTTATCAACTAAACTTTATCAATTCTCATATAAGAATGATCTTCTCAGAAGCACTAGCAGTGTGCCTAAGTACAAGTTTTGAAGAAAGTACAAATTGTTGCTAGATAGTGTTTACTAAGTAGCTAGAAATATTAAAATACAGACATGATATAATCTGAAACCACCACCCAAGTTATTAATATACTTAAATGAATACCACAGTATTTACATAAAGTCAAATATCCAACCAGAGTAGGGGACTTATTAGCTATCAACTAAATTTACAAAATAATTATTTAAGGTGTGGATGTGTTTTTGGTATTTTATGTACTATATACATTTGTAGGGTTGAAATTTGAAATGAAATGTTCCACTCAAGACAGAAGGCAGGAGAAGTTCCTTACAAACCGAGGTTGTTATTTACTCAACACTTACCTACAAGGCTTGCACCAACTGCTTTGCTGATCTAGTCCAAACCTAGCCCGGCATTTCTTTGGATTGTTTACTGCAAAACATACCAGAGAACTTGTCAACCAAGTTATAAGAATCCCTCAAATATCTTAAATGTGACAATTGTGTTCTTGTGTTTGTAAAACTCGGATACTAAAAAAATAAAGCAACAACACAAACAAGCAGCAGTACACTAAACATTTTCAAACTTTTTGTAAATTAATTTAAACTGATATATGTGATTAATGGGCAGGCCATAATGGTGTTCTTTGATTTGTATTATATCTAGCATGCTGTGCAAGAAATAACTGAAGGTTTGACTTTTATACTTGGAATACTAAACTCAGTTTACCATGAAAACAAACGCTACCAACTATTTAAACATTTTCCTTGAATCAGAACTACTTAACTAATAATCACAGAACATTAAGTACACTGAAAACAACAACTATATCAAACTACTGATGTAAACATTCCTATATTAAAGGTTAACTGTCTCTACATCAAAAACTATTCTAGAGCCATTCTGAACTGCCCAATTTATAACAGAACATAATTTATGAAATGGTACACTTTTACTACTAATATCAAGCTTTACTAATCCCAAAACGAACTCTTTCTAAATATTTTAAGTCTCTGAATTCAAGGTTCTGCCAATGCTTACTACTCTAATCATATGGCCAAATAAAACTCTACTTACACGTCATTTGCCCCACCCCTTGCTGCATGTTTGTGTGGATAACAGAAACAAAAATAAAAGTCTTAAAATCAAAATGAGACTAAGAATTTATCAATCACTCTAAGTCACAATCAAATGAAGATGTCAAAGTGAGACAAGGAATTTCCTTAAATAAGTTACATTAGTGAAATTTTCATCATTTCCAGGGCTCCAATTTTAATGTATTTACTCGACCACATAAATTCCTGCATAGTTAGGGACTGACTACATAATAAAAGTCTCACTTCTATTTCAGTATTACCAGATTTATCAATTTTGAATTAGTTTTTTCATTTCTGTTGGCAAGTGGTTCCAGACAGTCTGATTAATAACCTGTCAAATAACTTCTAAAAAAATATCACTGACTTAAGCTGTTTTTAGTTTAGGTAAGGGTTGCATAATTTAAAATTTTTCAGCATAAGTGATAAGGTTTTTTATATTTTATACATAACTAATAATTTTATGGTGCATAATTTGAACTTGTTAGCCATCTAATTTTAACTTTTTTCTTCATAAAAGTTGGGGGGCGCTGTTAATGTAATATAACTAATGAACAATGTGTTTAAAAGAAGTGATTATCTAGAATACAAACTTTAGTAAACAACTACCGATATATATACACAGTAACAACATAAAGATACAACAGCAACTGAATTTATAATTTGAAACAATAATGCTGATCACATATATTGTCACATTCTAAGATCACTTGTACATAAAAATTTTCACTTTTCTTACACAAACTAAATCTGTTATAAATATAATTTCACATCATCAAAATCAATACACATTTAACACAAGAAACATGTTATTAAATATCACTGTTACTGTGTATGTATCAAATCTCTACAAAACAAACTGTGTGATGTACAGTAAACATGTTATTAAATATTACTGTTATTGTGTACGTATCAAATCTCTACAAAACAAACTGTTTAATGTACAGTATACATGTTATTAAATATCACTGTTACTGTGTACATATCAAATCTCTACAAAACAAACTGTGTGATGTACAGTAAACATGTTATTAAATATCACTGTTACTGTGTACGTATCAAATCTCTACAAAACAAAGTGTGTGATGTACAGTAAACATGTCATTAAATATCACTGTTACTGTGTACGTATCAAATCTCTACAACACAAACTGTGTGATGTACAGTAAACATGTTATCAAATATTACTGTTATT
>NW_013676665.1:0-1734 GCF_000517525.1 Limulus polyphemus | reverse complement strand
TTACAAAACAAACTGTGTGATGTACAGTAAACATTTTATTAAATATTACTGTTATTGTGTACGTATCAAATCTCTACAAAACAAACTGTGTTATGTACAGTAAACATGTTATTAAATATCACTGTTACTGTGTACGTATCAAATCTCTACAAAACAAACTGTGTGATGTACAGTAAACATGTTATTAAATATCACTGTTACTATGTACGTATCAAATCTCTACAAAACAAACTGTTTAATGTACAGTATACATGTTATTAAATATCACTGTTACTGTGTACGTATCAAATCTCTACAAAACAAACTGTTTAATGTACAGTAAACATGTTATTAAATATCACTGTTACTGTGTACGTATCAAATCTCTACAAAACAAACTGTTTAATGTACAGTAAACATGTTATTAAATATCACTGTTACTGTGTACGTATCAAATCTCTACAAAACAAACTGTGTGATGTACAGTAAACATGTTATTAAATATTACTGTTACTGTGTACGTATCAAATCTCTACAAAACAAACTGTGTAATGTACAGTAAACATGTTATTAAATATCACTGTTACTGTGTACGTATCAAATCTCTAAAACACAAACTATGTAATGTACAGTAAACATGTTATTAAATATCACTGTTACTGTGTACGTATCAAATCTCTACAAAACAAACCATGTGATGTACAGTAAACATGTTATTAAATATCACTGTTACTGTGTACGTATCAAATCTCTACAAAACAAAGTGTGTGATGTACAGTAAACATGTCATTAAATATCACTGTTACTGTGTATGTATCAAATCTCTTGGAAAAGTGAAGTTTTGATGAAACCAATGTAGTGTCTTTGTTTGATAGCGTTTTGCTTTGTTTGAGGAGTATCTTGTATATTGTTAAGAAGAATAAGATATGATGATACGATTCAAAAGCACGTAATCAAAGATTGTGGTATAATTGAAGAGTTGTGACCTACAGTGTGAGTATAATTGAAGCGTTGTGACCTAGAGTGTGAGTATAATTGAAGAGTTGTGACCTAGAGTGTGTGTATAATTGAAGAGTTGTGACCTAGAGTGTGAGTATAATTGAAGAGTTTTGACCTAGAGTGTGAGTATAATTGAAGAGTTGTGACCTAGAGTGTGAGTATAATTGAAGCATTGTGACCTAGGGTGTGAGTATAATTGAAGAGTTGTGACCTAGAGTGTGAGTATAATGGAAGAGTTGTGACCTAGGGTGTGTGTATAGTTGAAGAGTTGTGACCTAGAGTGTGTGTATAATTGAAGAGTTGTGACCTAGAGTGTGAGTATAATTGAAGAGTTTTGACCTAGAGTGTGAGTATAATTGAAGAGTTGTGACCTAAAGTGTGTGTATAATTGAAGAGTTGTGACCTAGAGTGTGAGTATAATGGAAGAGTTGTGACCTAGGGTGTGTGTATAGTTGAAGAGTTGTGACCTAGAGTGTGAGTATAATTGAAGAGTTTTGACCTAGAGTGTGAGTATAATTGAAGAGTTTGACCTAGAGTGTGAGTATAGTTGAAGAGTTGTGACCTAGAGTGTGTGTATAATTGAAGAGTTGTGACCTAGAGTGCGAGTATAATTGAAGAGTTGTGACCTAGAGTGTGTGTATAATTGAAGAGTTGTGACCTAGAGTGCGAGTATAATTGAAGAGTTGTGACCTAGAGTGTGTGTATAATTGAAGAGTTGTGACCTAGAGTGTGAGTATAGTTGAAGAGTTGTGACCT
>NW_013676664.1:14941-16647 GCF_000517525.1 Limulus polyphemus | reverse complement strand
CACTATGTGGGTCAGAACGACATCACTGAGAAACCAACCATTTGGAGAGAGTACCACCACGGAGGGGTCACTATGTGGGTCAGAACGACATCACTGAGAAACCAACCATTTGGAGAGAGTACCACCACGGAGGGGTCACTATGTGGGTCAGAACGACATCACTGAGAAATCAACCATTTGGAGAGAGTACCACCACGGAGGGGTCACTGTATAGGTCAGAACGACATCACTGAGAAACCAACCATTTGGAGAGAGTACCACCACGGAGGGGTCACTGTATAGGTCAGAACGACACATTACTGAGAAATCAACCAATTCGAGAGAGTACTACCCCGGAAAGATCACTGTGTAGGTCAGAACAACATCACTGAGAAATCAACCATTTGGAGAGAGCATCACCACGGAGGGGTCTCTGTGTAGGTCAGAACGACATCACTGAGAAACCAACCACTTGGAGAGAACATCACTGTGGAGGGGTCACTGTGTAGGTCAGAACGACATCACTGAGAAACCAACCAATTCGAGAGAGCATCACCACGGAGGGGGTCTCTGTGTAGGTCGGAACGGCATCACTGAGAAACGAATCAACTGGAGAGAGTACCATCCTGGAAGGGTCACTGTGTAGGTCAGAACAAAATTGCTGAGAATCCACCGCAGGGTATTTATTATCTACTGACTTTTCAACGGTTTATCCAGCAAGAAAGTCAATGTAGAAGATATTCATTAGGAGTACTTTACTCCTGAAGTAGGTCACAGGGAAAGGGTAGTTAGCCCTATTCTATTTGTCATGTATGTAAGCAGTATGGCAAATTTTACTGTATTTCATTCCAACTTCCAGATAATGTGGCTATCTGGAAGAGTTCCCCTGATACTTCAGTATCATCTACTAATTTTCAATCTGTTTATTAATAGAAGAATATTACAACAAATGGTGCATCAAAATAAACATATAAAAACGTGTAGTATATATTTACCATATCTCGATTTTTTTTTTAAATAACCATAAAAGCAATAAATACGGGAAACCTTGCTCCAGACAATCACATTCGTACGTCTCGTATATTATTTGATACGAAACTTACTTAGATCAAGCATATCATCACGTTAAAAACAAAATCTGGTCAATACTAAACCACACAAAAAGTTTAAACAGCAACAACAAATGCACTTCAACTAAACACACAATAAACAAGTCAGATCAGGATTTGAATAAGCACGTCCAGCCTGGTTTAATGTCGCCAAGTCTAACCTGTCTAAACTACAAAACCCACCAAAACTCAGTGTATTGTGAGACTCACACAGTATTAAGAAGGTCTGGCATGCCCTGGTGAGCACTCGACTCGCAGTATGCGGATCGCAGGTTCGAATCCCGTCACAGGACATGCCCTTCAGCCGTGGGGGCGTTATAATGCGAGTCAATCCCACTATTCGATTAGAGTAGCCGAAGAATTGGCGGTGGGTGGTGTTGATTAGCTACCTTCCCTCTCATTTCTTAGCGACAGCCCCTGATTAACTTTGCGCGAAATTCAAAGCAAACAAATAACGATATCCATAAAATTCATACATAACTACGCCAACCTCCCTAAATTTCTTACAGGGTACTTCTCCAATGTTAAAAAATGTATTTCAGAAAAAAATCTTAATAAAAGTTATCTTTTAAGTAATGCGATAAATAAATTCATTGATAATAACAGGGTACCTCTTCG
>NW_013676664.1:11742-13967 GCF_000517525.1 Limulus polyphemus | reverse complement strand
TGAAGAGGTACCCTTCTCTCCAAATGGTAGGTTTCTCAGTGATGTCGTTCTGACCTACACAGTGACCCCTCCCCAGGATACAGAAGGGTAATCTATGCATAGCTGTTTTTAATTTGGAACTGATAAATTAAAAGAAAAGCAGCTAATAAACAACAACCACATCTAACTTTTGGGCACTCTCGTCTGACTGCATAGAAGGATTTAACAGTCTCTCTCACCGAAGGTTTTTACAGCAGCGAGACACGGACAACGAACTTTTGGATATACAATTCAAGCACGTTATCCTCATGATCACGCTCAGACTACTCGTGCAGCTATTCCCAAACTGTGGGGTCTCGAGATGGGTGCAGAATATAAGGCAGTAAAATATACACATTTATGTAATGGCCTTAAAATGTTTTTGCTCAAAACAAAAACACAAAATGTAATAGCTGTACTGAATTTTAGTCTAATGTGACAATAAACCCCCATCCCTCTCGCTAGTTAAACCAGATTACTCGGGCGAGTTGAAAGTCTGTGCGCTAGTCTACAGTTAGTTAAATGATCATACTGAATATGAGCCTTTATTTCATGCCTTTTCAGTTAAGGACCTAAAATATTAACAATTTTAGTAGCGCACGTCTGTAGTAACAGTTATAAAGAACATAAGTCATGTTGTAACGCGTAATATACAAGGTGTTATATCTTTAGATCAAGTTTGTAAAAAAAGGTAATCGTATGAATCACTTGCATTCTCGGTAAATATTATACACTACATGATTTTGTAATAACCTTGCAATAGCTAAAACACACATGAACAATATTTGCGCAACGTCATGCAAGCCCAAGTTCGTCCTCACATAACGTTATCGCAGTTTTATTTAGCTGTAAAGTACGTGTGATTGTTTTTTGTTGTTTTTTTTTAATTTCATTTTTAACATCTGCTGAAATACAACAAAGTTTTTTGGGGGCTTTTACAAATTATCATTGATAATGAAATACTATTTTCTTCTCAATATTGGTACTTTTGGAACAATAGGAACTTTAATTTTTTAAAAAAAATCTGGAATTGTTTTTTCTTCTTTGTTTCCTCCTAGTTATGACCTACCTTTTGAGCTTACTATTTACCAGATGACAGAAATATCACACAATCTTTAAAGTTCATACATAAATAAGCAAGTTTATATTTCCTGCCTGTTCTACTAGTTTTAGATAAATACAAAATCGAAAATACTATCTGGGTTCGGTGAGAATGGCGTCACCATGGAGGGGTCACTGTGTAGGTCAGAACAACATCACTGAGAAACCAACCAATCCGAGAGAGTACCACCACGGAGGGATCACTGTGTAGGTCAGAACGAC
This sequence comes from Limulus polyphemus, assembly GCF_000517525.1. NCBI lineage: Eukaryota > Metazoa > Arthropoda > Merostomata > Xiphosura > Limulidae > Limulus > Limulus polyphemus. The sequence goes on along the minus strand of NW_013676664.1, from coordinate 12,626 downwards.
ATCACTGAGAAACCAACCAATTCGAGAGAGTACCACCACAGAGGGGTCACTGTGTAGGTCAGAACGACATCACTGAGAAACCAACCATTTGGAGAGAATACCACCACAAATTGTCACAACATTTTACTGTAAAAAAAAGTTGTTGTTTTTTTGTAGATCACAATCTACAGCTCCAAAGTTACTATTGTACATTTGTTTCATTGTTTCGAAATTGTCACAAATTTGAGCGAATGTGAGAATGAAAAAAAAACGCGTTTTGCACAACATGGTGGAAAAATGTAACTTTTGTAAAACTGTAAGTTACTACAAAATTTCTCACGTAACATCTTACAACATTTATGAATATCTAAGCAAATTGTACGGAAAACATTTTACTTTTCATGGGATACTTTAATGAACATCGGAGAAGTATATATCTGGAAACATGGGAAGGTTTGCGCAGAAACTATAGGTGTGGATCTGAGTGCTCTGTATACTACTGGATTTTGGATAACTTGTAATTTAGAGAGGTTGGATTTGTACGTATTAAGCCAGGCTAGATAGGCATATTTAAATACAAATTTCAATGTTTTCAGGTGGTACCCCTGCTGTTGACAGCTAAACAAAGTTTATTCTTCTCCGGAATATATTGTTGATGCTGTATATATGCTTTATCCAAATGGGCATCATGTCATAGCTGAGAGCAAGAAATTTAGCTGATATGTCTTTATGGAGCAGGGTTCCATACAGATGTAATTGTAGTAGCTGATGTGACTGCGTGGAGCAGGGTTCCATACAGGTGTAATTGTGGTAGCTGATGTGACTGCGTGGAGCAGGGTTCCATACAGATGTAATTGTGGTAGCTGATGTGACTGCGTGGAGCAGGGTTCCATACAGATGTAATT
>NW_013676664.1:2259-11154 GCF_000517525.1 Limulus polyphemus | reverse complement strand
CTAAAGATAAATTCATTGATAATAACAGGGTACCTCTTCGCCATTAACATCCACTTTCATTACACTACACTGCCACCTAAAGATACATTCATTGATATTAACAGGGTACCTCTTCACCATTAACATCCACTTTCATTACACTACACTGCCACCTAAAGATAAATTCATTGATAATAACAGGGTACCTCTTCGCCATTAACATCCACTTTCATTACACTACACTGCTACCTAAAGATAAATTCATTGATAATAACAGGGTACCTCTTCGCCATTAACATCCACTTTCATTACACTACACTGCTACCTAAAGATAAATTCATTGATAATAACATGGTACCTCTTCGCCATTAACATCCACTTCCATTACACTACACTGCTACCTAAAGATAAATTCATTGATAATAACAGGGTACCTCTTCGCCATTAACATCTGCTTTCATTACACTACACTGCCAACTAAAGTTAAGTAACTCAAGATATTATGTGTTAAAACCGGCCTGTTTGTGAAATATACGGACAACTATGTAGGCTCAAGTGGTAATAGTTTATATTTCTAAACTCTCGTATGTTTATGACCATCCACTGCAAGGAGGGATGAAAAGGTCAAAGATCGTCCTTACGTCACCCAACTGACGACAACACTCGGGCTACTCTCGTCATGTACCTGATGATAACTAGTCGAAACTTTGTGCATTGTTAATAGTTTCATTTATTACCAATTCAAGCTTTCTCCAAATTTTAATTTCCACAGAAGTTAATATGGTACAGGGCTTAACAATAAGCATATAAGATAATTCAGAAAATATCTCAATATTCAATATAAAAATATGTGTTTTTGTTTTATAAAAGCACGTTTCCCACCGTAAGTTGAATTACAACTGTATTTGATAAACATGCATTCACACAACGTTCGTTAAGACATTAAAATTCTTGTTACCAGATAACTAACTAACGACACGCGTAATTTTTCCCATTAAAATATTTTACGTATGTAATTTTTTCGAAGAGATTTTTAAAAATGAACATATCTATATTTTGATCAATTCAAAACGTTTTAAATTACGATGTACTGCGTAGGACCGCATATATTAGTAGCTAGAGATTAAGTTATATAATATCCTAGAAAGCTTCGTCACAGCTCAAGTCGCTTAGCAACACTTTACATAAATAGTTCATTTGTTAACATTCCAACGTCATATTGTCACAGATCCTAAACGATACATCTCTCTGGACCCTTTAAAATAACTTTTTTAAAGGGCTTGTATATACACACAGAAGTGATATAAATATATATAATCTCTTCACGTGTTATTTTGTAATAGATGCGGGTTTTATTTACACAACTAGCGATTCATAGTTTTTATGACGTAATGTTCTCTTACATGCTATGCTGGCTTCTGATTGTAGTGATTTGTGGTCGGTCACGTGCGTTGACGTAACAGATAAAAGTTACGAAACCGATATTCCGGTGCCTAGAGAACAAGATGACAGACAGACCACGGATCTTATATCCAAAAAAGGTATAAAAAATACCAAGTGATTTACAGAACAATGACGCCACTGTATAGAACACAAGAATATTTCCAACGTAAAATACACAGGGAGTTTTTTTTTAATAATTTCAAGAGCCCCATTCTTTACCCCCACTTAAACCTCTAAGAAAGAACTTCAGATCTGTCTTTTTATCCACTCGTAAAATGGTTAAGAAAGGCACGTCCACAAAATTTTACATTAGTATAGATCTTTAAACCAATCATTAAATGCAACAGTAATTACATATTACACTTAGCACGTGTTATGATAAATAACTAACCATAGGAAGAACTGGTTACATCTCACACAATAGCAGTTGACAGTTTTATTTCGGAACCTGGAATTATAATCAGTCTCTTTTTTTATTTTAGTTCATTCTGATTGCTATTTAATCTTTGCCAACTTTTTTAAACATGAAATAACTCAATATCTAGGAAACAGTTTGTTTAAAGTGATTGCTAATAGTCACTAGGATTGAAACAATACCCAGCCTGTTAATAAAAACGTTAATCATTTTAGTTCATTTTAAAACTACGTTCTTCAACGTACAGAAAGAAACAGATGGTAATTGTTAAGAATAACGAATATTAAAGACATACGTGATTTTTGTTGTTGTTTTATAAGTTTCAATTACATTTATCTGAACAATTTTAATAGTGCTAAGCTTTCAGTATTACACGACAAAGATACAAGTTATTGAGCGGTGTATCTATTACTGTTAGTATTAGCAGCACAGGTGAAAATTACTAAACGCATACACAAACTTGTATGTTGTTTGTTTTTTGTCACGATTTTAAGTATCAATTTCTCTGCTACAGGTAACTTAAGTTAATATACGAAGGTAATTTACATATTCAAAATCATGTTTTCACTTCCTAATATCACTTAAAATTAAGCAGAAATTTCACCAAAAACATATTTCAAGTTTAACTGTATTTCCCGCCAACTTTGTTGAAATAAGTACACTGATTGAAGAACAAATTTTGCTGTAAATTGTCATATGCGCGAGGTTACCTTACAATCATACGCCTCATATAATCATATATATATATATATAATATTTTAAAATATACATCCTGAAATTATTGATCATATAAGTAAAACTATAATATTTTCCAAATGATAATGTTAGTTTATGAAAGCCATTTTTAGTTGTGTTTTTAAACCGTCATTTTGAACTTACCTCTTGTCCAGTCTCTTTGTTAACTGCTAATTGAACTTTTCCATAAGTCCCCTGTCCCAACTTTTTCATTACTTCAAAACGCTGCTTTAAACGATGCTTCTTTTCTCCTTTGGTTGGAGCTTTTACTCTCTTATCTGATAAATTTTCCTGAACAACCATTTTGATTTGATAAAAACTGAATGACACCGAAGTTTTAAAGATTTGTTAACTTAAACTTAAGACTAGAACAAAAAGGCCATCAGAAGATAGCTGACTAGGCCTACTTTTTAAAATATCATGTTCACTATCGTTGCTAAATTTGAGTCATAAACAAGACGTCTAACCATGTCTAAAACTTTTAAATTTCTTGTCTCATTTGGCGGAGTACTCAAAAACTTTAAAAATATTTTCTAAAAAATAAAAACCTTATTGCTGAAGCCTAAAAACTAAAAGCTCAAAACAAAAATATTCTAATCGTTACGATTCTTCATAGAGTCTGCGAATACGAATTATTTTGTAAAATCTGTAAATGTTCGAATGCTATATATATATATATATATATATAGAATTTTGGCTCCGTCGAACCAACCACAAGCAGCCAGTCGAGTACTCCTTCGGTAAATTACAGACCGAGCGACAGGTCTCTAATTATGTAGTTACAGACAAGTCTTATTTATATCACAAGAACTGAAGTAGATCCTACTTAAACACTGTTTAAGCTTCCACACGTTCGTCATAACCAACAAATTTCAAACATAGGCGCATTCCTTCTTGTAGAAGTAGTTAGTATCATTGATGATTATTATATTAAAGATTTGAACAAATTTAAGTTTAGCTACAAAACAATCAACTGGTAAGTAGTAGTACTAGTGGCGGTAATGCGTAGTACGACCTGACGACGAAGAGAGACAATTTTCTGAACATTTCTCCCAACCTCTACGCCTGTTCTCTTTTCTAGAACAACAGGATACTGGGAATGCGTCATATGAAATATTCTAAATATAGATAGAGAAAATATTTGGAGCTCTACCCTAACAACCCTCAACCTCACCCTTCGGCGAACATTTGCTGTCATCTGTTTGTTCAGCCCAGTTAGATCACACAAGTGAGTAAGAAAACGTGAAATTGTTTCTTAAACGAAAAAAATATTTTTTAAATATTTTTATTGCTTTAAATAGAAATAAATTTTTAATAATGGCTACTCAGTGAATGTAGAATATAATTAAATAATTTGCACATATTTTACGTATGTTTATCACAATATTCAGAAGACTTACTGTGATTTGTTTTTTCTTAGTTATTCATATTTGAATTCGATTAAGAGTAGTACGACACTCGTATTTTTACACAGATGTATTAAAGAAATATAGTCAACGTTTAATAGTGTACGATAGATTTAAAATGAGACTTTCACAGTCTGACAATATAATTTAAAAAATGTTTTGCTTCATAATTTCACTATATAAAGATAAAATAAAATACTATGAGACCGAGAACAGTCTCATACGCTCTACACCTTTTGACATCTTCCTGCGGTCATCATCAGAAGTGCAATATTTTGCAAAAGTTAAGAGCTATATACAATTTCAAAAATCACAACATCAAGTTTACATAAAATTCAACTTAAAGAAATTCACGCCGCCTATTGATACGATTTTCCTGTAGTCCTTCATTCTTCTCTAATAAGTTAAAACTATTTTTGTTACTATTAATAATAAACGTTGACTTTATTTCTTTAATACATCTGTGTGAAAACACAAATGCCGTCCTGATCTTAATGTTACGACAGCGGAAGTCACGTGACCCTGGTAACACGTGATGAGATTCTCGAAGGATCATGAATTGTCCTGGCAATTCTAGTCTGTTCCAGGCGCCCTCTTTTGTAATATATAAGCCCGACAAATAAAGAGAGGAGAGAATTGCATAGATAGAGAGATTGAAGATAGAGATAATCGAGTCAGGCCGTAAGTAAAATGTGTGAATCCCTGTGAATTATAGCGTGTTTTTATAAAAGTAGTTAAGTTAAACTGTCTGTGGAAATTCTGTGTATTGCAAAGTTGTATTGAGAAATAATATACTAGTTTTATTTAAGAAAGGACTTGTATCGCTGAAGTTCCTCGGAAAGAAGTTATACCGGAAATTAACAAAGGAGCAGATACGTAACAATAATATGAATCTAGAAACGGGATATGTGACGAAATTTTTGCAACACAAAGACTCAAGTTAGAAAAATGCTTACAACAACTGGCATTTATAAGGAAACGCAAGATAAATAAGATAATACAAAGGTTCATAAAAGTGAATTGCAACATCAAAAATAAGAAAGTGGAATATCAACTGTAGAAAATTAAAGAGAAGATATTTTATATTACAAGTCAACAACAACAACAACAAAAAAGAAGTTTCATAGCCAAGAAAAAAAAAGGAAGCATATCAACTGCATTCTAATTTCATCAAAAGAAATTAAGGAAAGTTGGACAGAATGGGAAAGAAATTAATGGGTAAGGACACAGAAAAACATTGATAGATGTAAAATTACGTAGGACAAAAAATTCAACTTTATTAGAAAAGAAAAAAAAAAAGAGAGGAGGACCAAAGATAGTACAAGCTTGATCTATTACCAAAGAATAATACTCTTAAAAAAAAAACATAAAGTTATAAATAAATCTTATTTAATCTTAAATGATAAGCAAGTAGATATTTTAAATAGAGGCTTAAATGTTTCAGTTGGCCAAAAAAAATGTATAAAGAAGGCACTATAACAGAAATTGAAACTAATCCTAGGAAATTTAAAAAATGTTGATAAAGCTCAGCTTATAAGAGACGAATGCTGTAATTGAGTGAAGAATTTTAAATCTACAAATTAATAAAAAAATATTTTAAATTTGTAAAGAGCTGAAAAGAATAAGATGTAACTGAGGAGATTGGAATGGACGGCAACTGCCTGTTGCAAAAACACAAATGTAGAGGGCAGTTTTAGACCTACTGTGTCTAATATTAAGAGTTCCACGTAAAGTATAGCTAAATTCATATCAGAAAATTTCTCATTTTTAATTGATAAAAATAAATACACACACAGTTAAGATCGTTAGAATTTGTTGAAAGAATTAAACATGTAAGACTAGATCAAACTGATATTTTAGTGTCTTTTGATGCTGTTTTATTGTTCACTAAAGTACCTGTGAAAAAAGCCATTGCATGTTTTGAGAATAAATTAAAAGAAAATAAAAATTCAGCTTTAAAAATAATTGATATGATTTTTTCAAATTACGAGTAACTTTGATAAGCGCAATGAAGGCTTAGCTATGGGTTCTCCTTTATCTCCATTATTATGTGATTATTCATGGACTGTTTTGGAACTGAAGCGTTAAGAAAAGCGAAAAACAACTTCGGAAATTTGGTTCATGACACGTTTTTAATATGGCGGCATAGTAAATAGAATTTAAATGATTTTGCTAATTACTTTAATAACATTAACAACTCTATTGAATTTACATAAGATATTGGGGAATACAACCGTTTCTTTTTTTTTCGATGTTTAAGAATGTAAAATTTAGGGAAAATTGGAAACTATTTACCGAAAGCTATTCTTGATAATCATGTCCTACATCAAATATCATGTCACATTAATTCTCAAAATTTATTACTGCTTTTTATTATTATGCGGATAGAATTTTAAAATTATATTGTAAACAGGTAGATATTAACAATTATTTATTATTAATCAAGTATGTAACAGTAGAAAGAGGTTTTAATCCTGATATTGTTGAGAGAGATGTCAACAAGTTAATATAAGGGGGTGAAATTATTACGTCAAAACCAATTGCTGAAAAAATTTAAAAAGAAAAACTTGTATAACTATTTAGTCCTGGTTCATCTTATTAACTAATGCACCAATTTAGAAAACAACAAAATATTTTTCTGATATATAGATCAATGAATGAGATCAGCGAGATTTTTTAATATAATTAAAGATAAAATTGATTTATTGGAAATAAGTGGTATATACAAAATAGTATATGAATGTTAGAATATTTATATAGGACAAACTACAAGAAATTTAAAATACAGAATAAATAAACACAAAAGAAATGTTAGAAATAATAATATAAAGGTCCTGTCTTTAGTTTAACATACTACTAAAACTAAACACTCGATTCACTGGTTAAAAACTGTTAGTTTTGCACAACCTGTAAGCATCAATAATATCCGTGAATATATTGTAATAATCAAATGTAACAAATATAATTTTAAAGTATTAAATAAGGATGAAGGACCAGAGAGAGATGTTGTTAATGGGTGGCGTGAATTTCTATAAGTTGAACTGTATTTAAATTTGATCATGTGAATTTGAAATTGTATATAGCTCTTAACTCTTCCAAAATATTGCACTTGTGATGATGACGCAGTAAGATGTCGAAACATGTAGACTGTTTTCTGTCTCATATTATTTTATTTTATTTTTATAAAGTAAAAAGTATTAGGTAATACATTTTTTTATTGTATTTTGAAACTGGGAACAGTCGTATTTTAAATGTATTGTACACTATTAAACGTTGACTTTAATTCTTTGATACATAAGTATTCATATTTGAGTTAATAAGAAAAAGGGTTCGCGTTTTGAGATTGTATTTCCATATTTCAAATTTTAGTTCAGAACTGTTGGATCTCTATACAGGCAGCAAAGTGATGACAGAAGTTGGTATAGATAATCACGCTACATAAAAGAACAATGATAATATACATGATACAATTACATATAGTGGATTATTAGTTACTGGGTTAGTTTTTCTGGTTTAGGCACACTTAGTTAGAACGTATTTTATATTACCATATTAGTTACTGGGTTAGTTTTTAATTCTGGTTTAGGCACACTTAGTTAGAACATATTTTGTATTACCATATTAGTTACTGGGTTAGTTTTTAATTCTGGTTTAGGCACACTTAGTTAGTAACATATTTTGTATTACCATATTAGTTACTGGGTTAGTTTTTAATTCTGGTTTAGGCACACTTAGTTAGAACGTATTTTATATTACCATATTAGTTACTGGGTTAGTTTTTAATTCTGGTATATGTAGGTAGCTTTATTTGATCAGATGCTCCTGACAATATCTAAATCACGACATTTGGCTCTTGATTGTTAATAAACATTTAATGGATTGGTTAACAAATGTACTACTAGAGGACGACACTGTGCGTGAGAAACTTAAAATCGGTTCAATGAAAGTTTTGAAACTGAAACAGATAGGACTACCGAAATTAATTATTCAATTATCACCCGACTTAAAGTCCTAAGTGTGAATTACATAACTTTTTATTGTTTACTAAGTATATAATATAACACCATAATTATTTTGGACATTAAAAATGAGTACCTCTCTAGATACAAATATATTTCATTTTGGCAGAAGAAATAATGAATCTTGCCCCCCAGTGGCACAGCGGTATATCTGCGGACTTACAACTCTAGAATCCGGGTTTCGATACCCGTGGTGGGCAGAGCACAGATAGCTCATTGTGTAGCTTTGTGCTTAATTACAAACAAACAAACAGAAATAATGAAAGTTATCTAAACTCACGGAATTAGAAAATATATAGCAACAGTCATTTAACTACGCACATCTTTGCAATTTAAGTACACAATACATTCTAAAGAGTAAAAAGTGATAGGCGAATGAAGAAGTTACTAGAGACGTCAATTAGCACCCAATAATTGTGTTGGGATATATTATCTGTTTTCTTAATGTATGAAGCGTAGAATTGTTAATAAGATACAATCTCATGGATATGTCACGAGCAGAACTTCAATTGACAAAGCTGAAATGTATTTCTGTTTTAACGAAATTTAAAATTATATTTCCTAGGTGTAAAATAGAGTTCATGTGTGTTTTGTGTTTCTATTTAACGGCTTTTAAAATTATATTTTCTATGTGCATAATAATATATATATTATTGCCTCCTGTGTAAACCACAATACCACTTAATTATAGTATTTTGGCACTTGTGTATATTGTGAAAAAGTAATAAATAATATTCAACGTTAAACTGGTACACAATTAAAAACATTTTATTTAGGCCTATCTATGGCCTTCAAAAAGTTGACGACTTTACATGTTTCGACGTTACAACGCCATAGATAGGCCTAAATAAAATGTTTTTAATTGTGTTCAACGTTAAACTGGTACACAATTAAAAAC
>NW_013676664.1:0-1724 GCF_000517525.1 Limulus polyphemus | reverse complement strand
CAGTTGACGACTTTACATGTTTCGACGTTACAACGCCATAGATAGGCCTAAATAAAATGTTTTTAATTGTGTACCAGTTTAACGTTGAATATTATTTATTACTTTTTCACAATACCACTGTTTGAGATATAATGACTGTAGATGGCACCTTTACAATAAGCAACAGTTGTAACCTATAGCGGAAGCTACGCACAAATATTGGAATTATTACTAATATAAAGGCGAATCCAAAATTCAAATTAGTTGTTTTTCATAATCTTCTTTCATAAGTAGACTTTTTTTTTATCTTCTTTGTACTACATTAAAGATTTGTATCTACTCTGGTAAGAACTATTTTCTGCTTTACAGCATTTGTGTTCTCATACCGTGAAAGTTCGTATTATGTGTGATTTGGTATGTTTAAGTAGTTAACATTGAAAGTCTACTGCTATTGTTAAAGTTTGCAGATTTTTAACTATACTCAGTTTAAAATGCTGCTATATAATATCGTAAATTTATCAATAGTTCTTCAGCATAAAAATCCACTAATCACTTAAGAAACGTAATAAACAGTGACGTAATTAATAACTAAAACATAAATGGAGGTAAAATATTAATAGTAAAAAGATAAAAACCGACGTTATTGGCACATTATTATTGTTATTGTTTGTTTGTTTGTTTTGAATTTCGCGCAAAGCTACACGAGGGCTATCTGCGCTAGCCGTCCCTAATTTAGCAGTGTAAGACTAGAGGGAAGGCAGCTAGTCATCACCACTCACCGCCAACTGTTGGGCTACTCTTTTTACCAACGAATAGTGGGATTGACCGTCACTTTATAACGCCCCCACGGCTGAAAGGGCGAGCATGCTTGGTGTGACAGGGATTCGAACCCGTGACCCTCAGATTGCGAGTCGAGTGCCTTAACCACCTGGCCATGCCGGGCCCCTATTATTATTGTGAAACGTAGAATCGTCTCATAATATTACAGATTTTTTTATTTTCGAGTACTTAAAATATACTTTTGACGTAAATCTGCTACTTTGACAAATAATAGTAACACAAAATGTGAAAAGAAACTTACAGGATGAAGTTACCTCGTTCAAACATAAAGTTTTATTATTTCATCCTCTTTCCTTTTACGTTAAGACATCCACTTCAAATCCCACTAAAACAATATTTACGAAATTGTTTGTTTGTTTATAATTTCGCGCAAAGCTACACGAGGGCTATCTGCGCCAACCGTCCCTAATTTAGCGGTGTAAGACTAGAGGGAAGGCAGCTAGTCATCACCACCCACCGCCAACTTTTGGGCTACTATTTTACCAACGAATAATGGGATTGACTGTCACATTATAACGCCCTCACGGCCGAAAGGGCGAGCATGTTTGGTGGGACGGGGATTCGAACTCGTATTTACGAAATAAACGTCAAATTTTATGAAATATTTCTCCGCTTCCCTTAAGTTATTAATTCTAAGGACTACGATGTAGTGGAAGACAGCCTGTCCATCTGGCCCGAACCAAGGACAGTAATTCTTTTCATGAGTATTGTCCCCAGTAGCCCCACTCAGCTCACATTGATGATCTTGCAGAATGAAACAAACCACCTTGTTCGTAACAGGATCTCTAACTATGTGGGATGTAGAGAAGGGCATCCTATCTCCAACAGGATCTCTAACTATGTGGGATGTAGAGAAGGGCATCCTATCTCCAACAGGATCTCTAACTATGTGGGAAGTAGAGAAG
>NW_013676663.1:16459-17430 GCF_000517525.1 Limulus polyphemus | reverse complement strand
AAAAAATTGACTTTTTCGTGGAAACTACCAAGGCTATAGCCTTTGAAATTTTCCAAAATTGTCAAAAAATTAGATTTTCCTGATATTGCAATAGAAAGAAGTACTTGTTGTCTGCTTTTCAAAATGGAACTTCTTTGATCAAAATTCCGAATATTTATTCCTTGGTTTGTTAACAAAATTTCGCATAACTCAAAATTTTGAGTTTTTCTATGAAATAAATACTAATCGGTATTTTACTGTCAATACTGATTTAAAATACTCACATTTTTTATGTTTCAAAAAATTGACTTTTTGTGGAAACTACCAAGGCAATAGCCTTTGAAATTTTCCAAAATTGTCAAAAAATTAGATTTTCCTGATATCGCAAAAGAAAGAAGTACTTGTTGTCTGCTTTTGAAAATGGAACTCCTTTGATTAAAATTCCAATATTTAATCCTTGGTTTTTTAATAAAATTTCGGATATCTTGGAGTTTACTATATTTCTCAAGAATAAATAAAGAAAATTAGGGCTTTAAAACTGAAATTATTGAACTAAAATAACTAAATCTAAAAAACCATTACGTCTTCTTTTCAAATTCAATTCACCTTTTCGGTGGTTTTTACTCCGTGTAAGAGATTTTTTTTTTAACTTTAGAAACGACGTACTATTCGGCCTTAAATATATATTGTCTCAGTTTTGAGTTATTCTCTGAAATAAATACTAACCGGTACTTTACGCTTTTCAAAATGGAATTCCTTTGATCAAAATTCCGAATATTTATTCCTTGATTTGTTAATAAAATTTCGGATATCTTCGATTTTAATATAGTTCTCAAGAAAGAATAAGGAAAATTAGGGCTTTAAATTTGAAATTATTGAATTATTATAACTAAATCTAAAAGACTATTACGTCTTCTTTTCAAATTCAATTCACCTTTTCGGTTGTTTTTACTCCGTGTAAGAGAAAGTTCTTTTTTAACTTTAGAAACGAC
>NW_013676663.1:11426-16056 GCF_000517525.1 Limulus polyphemus | reverse complement strand
GAAGTAAAGAAAATTAGGGCTTTAAAAATAAAATTATTGAATTAAAATAACTAAATCTAAAAGGCCATTATGTCTTCTTTCCAAATTCAATCCACCTTTTTGACATTAATCTGATTCAGACTCTGGTGAGTTGGAGTGTAAGATACTGTATGTATGAAGAATACAAATTATTTCGTATATCATACAGTGTTCACATTTTATGTGCATAACCTCTAGAATCTATAGTTTATTTCAGTAACCCTATACACTGTATATGTTACTTATTTTCCTTCACGACAAACTGTCACTAAATCAGTATTGTAGGGTAAAATAAATAATACATAATACATGGTTGAACAGTACTCTGTAAAAGGTCATACGATGCACTTTTTGATGTCCACCGTGATATAGGGTTAAGTGCTACTCACTGAGTGAAAGAAGGAAACATCTTCAATATATTTTGGAAAATTATGAATCACAAACGTGAAAAAGACTTAAAAAACAACATAAAATTAGTGTCATATTTGTATTTGGTCAAGACTTTTCTTACACGTATACTTCTATAAAATAAATATCAATTTTTAATTAAAACAATATGAAACTAATTAACAAAAGTTTGAAGTATATTTCTCCTCCATTAACGACAGTTGTTGACAAATAAAGGTTGTTGTTGTTTACTTCAGTAATGTAAAGATTATTAAATTTTTCCAGCAGACTAACATTATGAAATACATAATATAATAACTCAATTGATATTAAGTAATACAACATTGGTAGGTTATTACTTTATGATTAGAATTAATCAATTATAATAGTGGAACAAACACATTTATTATACAAAATTTAATTATCTCACTACTAGTCCATTTACAGTATAAATTATTTCTAAATGAATATATATAAACACGTCAATACGCAGGACAACATTAAAAAACTGCATCACATAGTGGATACTGTAAAAGACATTATAACTGTATTATTATTAATTTAATGCAAATAATCTATATGTATTTTCTTAATATCTAAACGTTTCAAATGGTGCTTCTCACAAATTTGCGAAGTGAGATACTACCGCCATCTAGGGGCTGACTTTTCTCTTACTTTGACACTAGTTTTTACAGGATCTCTATGTTGCTTTCCCAGCATTTCTTTTTCAGTACTGGCTTCTGTCACAGCTTGCTCTTCATCATACCTAGAAAACATGTGGCAGTTATATCATCAAACATGGTTTAAATGGATACAAAACAAGTCCCACGTACCTTCCACTACCAATAGAAACAACAAGAAACTATATGACCATTAAAGTATTTGAACATTTCCTTGACTTAACTCAAGTTTTATGTTGATTATAAATACATGTGATTCAATTAAATTTTGATTGCACTTTTAAGTTTTATATACATATTTTAAATTTAATAATTCTGATATAATCAGGTGTAGTAAGTTTGTAAATTGAAATAATATCAAACAGATGAAGTAATGAGCTTAATTTACTTACAAGACTTCAAAACTCCCAAGCTGTGACTTGTCTGGTGTTTTACTCAAACGTACACTACAAAATGAAGAAAAATAGTTCATGAATTATGAAAAATAAATAATTATTAAATATTAGATCACTCATTGAACTAAGTAATAACTCTTACATTAAACAGTCTAGTATACCCAATCAAAATTCAAATATATATATATATATATAGAGAGAGAGAGAGATTTCAAGTTCATCAGTAGAAGAGTCGACTCATTTCAACAGTGAAAAAGCATTCAAGAAAAATTAAATCTCAGTGTTCATGAAGAGTACAATAACAATAATATCTTAATGATTAATGATGTTTTGAGTCATTTGCTAAACAAATGAAGTAAAGATGATTTACATGAGTGTACAGCAGTTAATCACTTTATTTAAATGAATCACAGTAAAATACATAGTGAAGATTCCTTTTACATAACAGCTCAAACAAAACAGAACATGAAACCTTAAAATAAAAGTAAAAAAGCCAATAAGTAAAAAGAAACTCCAGGACTGGGACTTGAAGCTTCAATTGCAGAGTTTATTTTCATTTGTCAGTTTCTTCACTTATAATAAATATTTATTAGAAATGACTTAACTAAACATCAGTTCCTAAAATTGCTATGAAATAATTTCACTTTACATTTAATAACAGGACATATGGTCAAGTTCACGATGTGGCCACAACTCACCACTTGCTCTCATCTCAGCTACTTTTTGTCTCATCACAAAACTAATTGGTTGCAATCCTATCAATCTGATTTTATGCCTTTAGTTTATAAAAAATATGCTGATAACACTTGTACTGTATTCAGAGAAAAAAAACATGTAAAAACGTTTCAAGATTATTTAAATTCTAAAACAGGAATGTCAAGTTTATAGTTGAAGAACAATAAGAGAATCAAAATTACCTTTATATCTAGGGATGATCAACCTGAACAACTAGATATTACCACAAATAAACCTTTTCTAATTATTATTTTAATACTTTGCATGTGCTTAATTAACGTTGCAGTTCTGAGTCAATAAAGATTTCATGAGAAAATCTATAAATCACATGTACAATCTTTTATTTCAAAAAAAGAAGTATACATCTTTCTCAACTATACATTTGACCAAAGATGATTGAATAAAATGCTAAGTTTCAAAGCAAATCTTGTACATAACTATGTCATTATGTTGAAAATATTCTTACTCAAAGATTTTATCAGAAGGAAGAATAATACCTCTTGGTAAGATCCCTTTTTTAGCAACTTATAAAGTATTAGTAAGCTTTGTACAATACATCACACATTTATCAAATGTATTTCAAATAATCATTATTTCACTGACTACTTTCAATTACAAATTGCAGAAAAAACATTGTTAGAATAATAACAACAAAACAGTTTAATTTAAAACTGCATTTAGAAATAAGTGACATCAAACAGAAGTTTTATCAAATTCTACCCTCTTACACAGATAATAGTAGAGAAACATACAAGTAAACAAAAACTGGAAGATACGTTTTATAAATGCTTAAACTATGGATTGTAAAAGCAGAATAAACAGATAAGAACCCAATTATTTTAGAATAAACAGATGGGAACCCATACAAACACTAGAAAGCCTACTCAAATTTTATTTCTTTCATTCCAAATTTTTTATTTCTCAAACAATAACAACTATATTTTCAAAATCTGTTCATTTATTTCAAATACACTGCTTAAAACAATGACTTGTTTCTTCATTTTGTTTTGAATTTCACACAAAGCTACTCAAGGTGTATCTACGCCAGCCATTCCTAATTAGCAGCAAGTGACTAAAGGGGAAAGTAGATAATCATCACTGCCAACTCTTGGAACAATGTGTTTATAAATAAACAGCAGATAACCGTACGTCAGTGAATGTTGGTATTAGGTTAACGTGTCCACAGTAGACCCAAGTAATGAGGGCAGGATGATACTGCAAGCATCATATGTTTATCAGCTTCTTTGGGAGAAGCAAGTTGCTTTCAAGACATCTTTTTAAGACCAATGAGACATCTTGAAGAATGTGTTAAATCAGACAGCTGGCAGGACTATAGCTTCTGTAAGTGCAATATCCTAAAGTCACATGTAGCCTGGTTTCACTAGCTGTAATACACAAACAATTCAGCACATATACAAATGTTTCTTGCTAACATAACTTCATATCATCCAAATTATACCTTAAAGTCATTTCTCCTCTTACCTTAAAGTTATTTCTCCTCTTACCTTAAAGTCATTTATCCTCTTACATTAAAGTCATTTCTCCTCCTAGCTTAAAGTCATTTATCCTCTTACATTAAAGTCATTTATCCTCTTACATTAAAGTCATTTCTCCTCTTACCTTAAAGTAATTTCTCCTCTTACCTTAAAGTCATTTCTCCTCCTACCTTATTGTCATTTATCCTCTTACATTAAAGTCATTTCTCCTCCTACCTTAAAGTCATTTCTCCTCCTACCTTAAAGTCATTTATCCTCTTACATTAAAGTCATTTACTCCTCTTACCTTAAAGTCATTTCTCCTCTTGCCTTAAAGTCATTTCTCCTCTTACCTTAAAGTCATTTCTCTTCTTACCTTAAAGTCATTTCTCCTCCTACCTTAAAGTCAATTATCCTCCCTATTCATTAGATGAATATATATTGAATATTTTTTGTCCTACTCATACATGATTGTACAATAAATGAAAATTAGTTAGTGTATAACCACAAATATAGAATTGGGGAAAGATTTACAGATCCACATATGGCAGTAACCATGAGACCTTAGGTGGTATTACAAATACAGAGGTTACATTCAGTTACAATTCTGAATTCTCTCAATGAGATTTAGTTTCCTATAATATGTTTATATACTTCTTATCTGCTCCAGAGTATTTTTACCTGAAAAAAAAAAGCAAATTAAACCTTACTTACTCTGGAATCTCTCCAAATGGTACTACAATATTCAAAATATCGGCAATAAGTTTCTGTTTCATGATACGATCGTTAGCCGTTGTAGCTGTCAGTGATGGAGAAGCATTTACCTCGATCAACCATGGTTTTAAGTCATTACTGATAATAATATCATACCTGAAACACCAGAAATATTGATGGTAAACAAAAATTAAACTAAGACAATTTTATTTCCCAACAAAAATTA
>NW_013676663.1:6506-10443 GCF_000517525.1 Limulus polyphemus | reverse complement strand
TAAATTGGCATATATTTGTTCATTGTTACAGCTGATAGTAGGACATTGTTTAAATTGGCATATATTTGTTCATTGTTACAGCTGATAGTAGGACATTGTTTAAATTGGCATATATTTGTTCATTGTTACAGCTGATAGTAGGACATTGTTTACATTGGTGTATATTTGTTCATTGTTACAGCTGATAGTAGGACCTCAGCTGTAACAATGAACAAATATACTCCAATTTAAACACTGTCCTACTATCAGCTGTAACAATGAACAAATATACACCAATTTAAACAATGTCCTACTATCAATGGAACAAGCATTGTGGTATGTAACCTTTATCTAAGGTAGATGATTAGTGCAAGGTTACAACCTTTGCAATGTATATATAGATGTAACATAAACAACTTACCCATAGCATTCAAAGCAATGCCTGTCACTGAGAATTACACTCTATAAAGAAAGGGGAAAACGTTTATATTTCTAGTGTTATTATATCATGTAACACAAAGAAATAATTACATGTGTCACTCAAACAGAAATGCAGATGATACTAAAAATATATTGCATTCTATAATAAATTTCAGACAATAATAAATAAATAAAATAGACAAAAAATTAAAAGGACAAGATTTTTAAACTTAAATTGTTTAATCAAATGAATGGCACAGTTGAAATTAAATTATAATTTATAAGAATCATTTATACAGCTTCATTGACAACATATTACTAATTATGATCATGAAAAAACAGGAACCCTCATGTTTACTAAGTGGTCAAAGTTATGGTTTGAAAGTACATAACAGCTCCTTATAGAGTACAGTATTACACCATTAACTTATGTACAGTATTCTCTATTATTACTTTCAATAGTTCTATTTATATTTAGTGTTGTTGTTACTTTGTCATTTAAAATCACAATTCTTAGTACTGGAATATTTTTCATATCTCACTATCACTTCAGCCAGTTCTTAGGGTTTAACTTTATTACTTCTGACTGCCTGCTTTTTAAATTGACCATCAGTACAAGGGATGGAGGTCTCCTTAACATTAATTAGTTGTCTATAGAAAAATTTCATAGAATGTCCAGTTACTTCTTTACCTCCTCATTGTATTTACATTGATTATTTTATATTATGGTACACAGTTGTCTCATATTCAATCAGTTTTCAACATTTGAATTATTCCAGCAGACTGTATGCGCACCTACAGCAGGTAACATTATTCAACAATTACTGAAAACATTAGCTAAAACTTAACTGATCTTTAAACTGGAACATGTTTGTTTGTTTTTCTGCTGGGTGAGTAGCAGATACAAAGTGTGTTGAAATAGCTGGGTATTCTTATAGTGTTGGCATAACCACTCATAAACAGATTGTTGGAAAAGCCTTTAGACATAACTTTCCAGAATATGTAACATGTTAACTAATGGCCTCTTTAACTTTTAAGATACTGTCTTAATATATATATGAAATATTTAAAATAACAACAGACTTTAATTTAATCAATCGCTAACACATACAAGAATAAGAAATACTTTTTCAAAGGATTTCATCTTCACAATGTTTACACATAATTGAACCAGAAAACATTTGTGTCAACAGTACATACCATATTCTACTTATTATCTCCTGGACACTTCAAAAGTTACTATTTCTCAAATTATTTACATTTTCATGAACTATACTTTGACCAACCTGTCTGTAGTCATTCTTTCATAGAATAAATAACAATTAAAGAAGTGTAAAATTTTAAACAATGTTAAGAGATCTAGAATAATGTTAGATGTTCTGGCTTCAACTGGATAATGGGATTAATAGCAGAATCAAGATTAATCTCTACTAGATTAAGAAACGATTCATAAGAGCTCTAGAATCATGTTAGATGTTCTGGATTCAACTGGATAATGGGATTAATAGCAGAATCAAGATTAATCTATACTAGATTAAGAAAGGATTCATAAGAGATCTAGAATCATGGAGATACTACATTTTTATGTCAGACCCAGGTCCTCATACCAACTTGTACAAATCACATTCCAGGCCCAGACATGAGAGAACAAGGCCAAGTAAGTATAAGACTGAACAGTTCAGTCAGAAAAATTATTAAATTTTATGGTATTCAAATACACGATATCTGTCTGAAAAGTATGTAGTATCTGCAAAGCCTGGGTTCCAAACATATTGAGTTAAAATTAACTCGGACAGCAAGGAAATACAAATACACAAGTAGACAAATAAAACAAAATCTTTATTCACTCAGTTTAAGTTTCAACCTACCAGCCAGCTTCTTATGTTATGGCTTCATCTGGCTGATGGGATTAATAGCAAAATCAAGACTAATCTCTACTAGATTAAGAAAGGATTCATAAGAGATCTAGAATCATGTTAGATGTTCTGGCTTCAACTGGATAATGGGATAATAGCAGAATCAAGATTAATCTATACTAGATTAAGAAAGGATTCATAAGAGGTTTAGAATCATGTTAGATGTTCTGGATTCAACTGGATAATGGGATTAATAGCAGAATCAAGACTAATCTATACTAGATTAAGAAAGGATTCATAAGAGATCTAGAATCATGTTAGATGTTCTGGATTCAACTGGATAATGGGATTAATAGCAGAATCAAGATTAATCTATACTAGATTAAGAAAGGATTCATTTGAAGACATCTCATTGTCCTCATACCTCTCAATGTTTCATAATCCAACATTCTGAAGTGACTGAAGACATGTTCCAAATAGCTCCTCTTTGTTTATTTAAAATTCATCTAATAACAAAAGTTGGGCTTACATAATCCTGAGAATGTTTTTCAAATCTTAGTAACAGAACATTTTAAGTGTCTGAATACTAGATATCAGTACTTCATGGAACATACCAACAGGTTTCTTTGTGCTGTGTTAAAACAGTCATCTAACATAACTGAGCATAGAAAGATAGGTAATTAGATTATGTATGTTTATCAGATGAAGACAGTAAAAGTCTGTAAAAATATGGTAAGTTATTTTAACTTAGAATTTATTTGGGTTGCTACATGAGATATTAAATTATCATCTAAGTTTTCAAACAACACATAAACAAAAAATCCTGAAATCACTCTAGTATGATGAGATGGACTTTAACACTTTTTAAATATGCCTTCAAATGCATAGTGGAGGTATCAATGATTACACTCCACAATATAAACAATCTTTTCTTCGAACTTCTCAACTTTGGGTTCCCAACAGAAACTGAAAATGTGTTAAATCAAAAAACCCATGGAATTCTTTGCCTTTTATTTGTACATATCTAAGGTTCAAGATCTGAAAGTAGTTTAAATGCAAGTATTAATCTTATGATACTGTATCAGTCACAGAAATAAGACCATGTTACACTCTACAGTCGAAGTCACTTCAGAATGTTGGATTAAGAAACACTGAGAGGTATGAGGACAATAAGATGTCTTCAGCCACTTCAGAATGTTGGATTAAGAAACACTGATAGGTATTGGGACAATGGGATATCTTCAGTCACTTCAGAATGTTGGATTAAGAAGCACTGAGAGGTATGAGGACAATAAGATGTCTTCAGCCACTTCAGAATGTTGGATTAAGAAACAATGAGAGGTATTGGGACAATGAGATGTCTTCAGTCACTTCAGAATGTTGGATTAAGAAATGCTGAGAGGTATTGGGACAATGGGATGTCTTCAGTCACTTCAGAATGTTGGATTAAGAAACACTGAGAGGTATTGGGACAGTGAGATGTCTTCAGTCACTTCAGAATGTTGGATTAAGAAATACTGAGAGGTATTGGGACAATAAGATGTCTTCAACGACTTCAGAATGTTGGATTAAGAAACACTGATAGGTATTGGGACAATGGGATGTCTTCAGCCTACTTCAGAATGTTGGATTAAGAAACACTGAGAGGTATTGGGACAGTGAGATGTCTTCAGTCACTTCAG
>NW_013676663.1:2180-5749 GCF_000517525.1 Limulus polyphemus | reverse complement strand
ACACCAATTTAAACAATGTCCTACTATCAGCTGTAACAATGAACAAATATACACCAATTTAAACAATGTCCTACTATCAGCTGTAACAATGAACAAATATACACCAATTTAAACAATGTCCTACTATCAGCTGTAACAATGAACAAATATACACCAATTTAAACAATGTCCTACTATCAGCTGTAACAATGAACAAATATACACCAATTTTCTAATAATGCAAATTCTTTAAGACTTCAGAACCGAAACCATACATGTATTTTATAATTAAATCATATAACAGCTTGCATGCAAATTAATAACTTACAATACATAAACAGATTAAAATATTTTAAAGAAAAAGTCTGAAACTTTACAATTTATTGAAATTGACATATTTTACTATTTTTTAATTTAAAAATCTTTAAATACATATTTTAAGGTTCGTTTTACTTGTTTCTATTTGAATCATAAGATTATAGCAGAAAAAACACTATAAAAGCTAACCATTAGCTACCTACCGACACAGCTTTTAAGGAATGTAAGACAAGTTGTCGAATGCTTTCAAATAGCTTGTCAGTCACCTACATTGAAAATATTGCATCATTCAGACATAAAAATTCAAAACTTATTTCATTTACAAGCTATATCATACATTGTACATCCACGATATAATTATTAACTGACTGAAAGGTTCTTTTTTAGTAATACACAAGTTCCAGGATTTATGTACTCACTTATATACTAAGAAAATAAAATTTGTCTAGATTTTTATGAACAAAAAATAGATTTCTGCCTTTCAGGATTTGACAAGAATTATTACAAAGTGAATCCTGCTTTTTAAGCTGGTTCCTCTTCTTTACATTGATATTAACAATACTTACATAAAGTAAACTTTATGTAAACTGCAGCTAATCAATAACATTTATGACCAATGTGACACAGCTTATTAAGCCTACATTTTTGCAAAAATATAAATTATTTATAAGTCTAAGTTTGCACAGAATGTATCAAAATAAATATTTTAAAGGTTTAAAACATCAGTAATCATGTGGTTAGAAATCAGACAACTTCAAATTCTAAAATGATACAGCTCCTGGTGAGGAAAATATTGTTGCGTCAGCGAGTCACATGACTACTGTGACGCCACGTTTCTAGAACTATCCTGTACTTTGGCGAATGCTCTAGTATTTACTAGATATAGGGTAGTCGGGTATATATAAGAGGGGGACAACGTGACGCGGGAATGTGTGTGTAGATAGTGAGTAATTGAACTGCAGTCAGAAGTATTGTAGACGTTCGTTGTTACAGCATTTGTTTAGCGCGATTGTTGAAGTTGAGTGTATCGGTAAAGTTATATTCGGAAAGAATAAACCAGTTTTATTAAGTAAAGACTTGTGTCGTTAAAGTTTGGTCGGAACGAATTTACGGAGAGGTAATTAACAAACCGAGACGTAACAATATGTTTTGTGATATCTGAATCTTATATTGTTACTGGTCATTATTTGTTTTAGATTATTTAGGATTTTTTTTTTCCACCAACTTATGGTCAAAGAAAAGGTGTTAAAAAGTCTTGTTAGACTTGTCCCAGGAATAAGCTGCATTTGTTTCGCTTCATAAATCTGTTTGAGTTTCTTGCTTTTGGTTAAAGGATTACAGACTTTGGATATGTACATACACAAAAATTAAAGTAACACAATATTAAATGATCCATTAGGTTACAACATAATAAATAAACATACACAACACATATAGATGGCTTTTTTACTACTAAATCCTCAGCATGCAGAAGATGCTAGATGTTTTACTACAATTTTGTTTACAGATTGAGAAAAAAAATTTTTCATATAAATTATAACCTCAGTATCCTTCAAAATCATGTGTAACTAGTAATATCATACATGCATCTAGACATCAACATACGAAAAAGTGAAAGTTCTCTATTTTTACACCACATTTATGTCTGATAGCATGATTGAATCCTTGTAAGAAAGCCCACGCTAGGCCTAAATTTAAAAATTATTGTATTTACATTGTCTCACCTCTTTTCCTCTTGTACCTTCCAGATACAGTTTTAAGTTACACATGGTCCACTTTCCTCCATGAACACTGTTATATTCTTCCTAAGAATATACATCTATAATATTAAAATCTGGCTACAAACTCTAATATTTAAAGCTATAAGAACAACAGACTGTTAGAAACAGATGTACACATCAAACACATTCCAAAGTTTAGGTTATGATAAAAAAAATTGAGACTTATATTATTACCATGAAATCATAAATTACTATTATTTAAATAGTTTAACAATGTATGAAGAAAAGACATAAATACCTGTATTTCTTCATCACAAACATAAAAAATTTAGTAAGTTCATAAAATGTTTCTACTTTAAATACCTGTAACAATTGTTTAGATGCAAAATTTCACTCAAAGTAATTTTGCTCGTTTCCAGAATTACTTAGTGTAAACACAACACGACAACAAGTATATAATTGGCCATCTACCAGCTATCCCTAATTTTGGACTGATAAACTAGAAGGAAGACAGCTACTCAACAGCATCCACTATCAACTCTTAGGATACTCTAATCACTTAGTGAGATTTAACAGTCACTTTTATAACACACCCACAGCTACAAATGATGGGGTACAATTTTGCAGCAATGGGACACAAATCAATGACCTTCAGATTTATAGTCTAGCCTGATACCCACTTGTCCACACCTGGCACAACATATTGTTATACTAAAGATAAAACAATTTACCATGGCCTGATACCCACTTGTACATCTGGCCCAACATATTGTTATACTAAAGTTAAACAATTTACCATGGCCTGATACCCACTTGTCCACACCTGGCACAACATATTGTTATACTAAAATAAACAATTTACCATGGCCTGATACCCACTTGTATACACCTGGCCCAACATATTGTTATACTAAAAATAAAGCAATTTACCATGGCCTGATACCCACTTGTATACACCTGGCCCAACATATTGTTATACTAAAAATAAAACAAGTTACCATGGCCTGATACCCACGTGTCCACACCTGGCCCAACATATTGTTATACTAAAGATAAAACAATTTACCATGGCCTGATACCCACTTGTCCACACCTGGCCCAACATATTGTTATACTAAAAATAAAACAATTTACCATGGCCTGATACCCACTTGTCCACACCTGGCCCAACATATTGTTATACTAAAGATAAAACAATTTACCATGGCCTGATACCCACTTGTCCACATCTGGCCCAACATATTGTTATACTAAAAATAAAACAATTTACCAACAAGTTAAACACTCTTCTGTATTCACATGGCCAAGGACACTTACAAACTGTAATTTTTACTCTAAATACTAATACACATGTGATATTAATGTTGGTTTGTGCATGTCATAAAATGTATGCATGTGTGTGTATGGTATTATAAAAACAAATTATGTAATTTAATAAATTCTCCCTAACTTAAAGCACAGAGAACAAATCTAGTTAAACTATTGAAAATTTTCTTTTTTTCTACTCAGGTCAATACAATTGAATATTATTGAAACGTAATAGCCGTTTTT
>NW_013676663.1:0-1447 GCF_000517525.1 Limulus polyphemus | reverse complement strand
TTAGATGAACAAACATGTTATCTAACTCATTCACATTTGAATTATACTTCATTTGGCAAAATCGACAAAATCCCAATTCATACCTGCAAAGAAACAAAGTACACTTTAACTTAATAAAACTTCAAACAGCCTAATAAGTAATATGTTAGTGATTCACGAACGAGTAGAGTTCAAATTGCGGGTAAATTCTATGACTTACGTTTATTGGTACCATTTTGTAGTTCAGCAATTTAGTACGACAATAATTAAAAAAAAAAAAGAGAAAGAAAGAAATTATTTTGAGTAAAAAAAAATCTAAAGAAAAAAACAGTACGTAAATTCCAGCCCTGCACTATAGTTATTGAAAATATAACATACATCTCATTAGTCATATGTTTAAATCTTTGTAAAAAATTACCCATACGTTACTAACATTACAAACTGGCATTCATTCCTAGCTACAATCTAATAGACAAAAACTCAGTTAGGCATAAAACACAATGACCATCAAGGCAGAAATAGTTTATGAGAGGTTTCTCTCCTACATCTATTTTACAAAAACAATTGGTTTGGTTTGAATTTCGCAGATTGCGAGTCAAGTGGCCTAACCGCCTGGCCATGTCAGGCCATACAAAGACAATTGGTTTTGTTTGAATTTCGTAGATTGCGAGTCAAGCGGTCTAACCGCCTGGCCATGCCGGGCCATACAAAGACAATTGGTTTTGTTTGAATTTCGCAGATTGCAAGTCAAGTGGCCTAACAGCCTGGCCATGCCGGGCCATACAAAGACAATACAGATGCATCTATCTCACAAAATGTCATCCATCAAAAAAAAAGCAAAATATAAATGTTTATTTGTTTGTTTTAGAATTTTTGTGCAATGCTAAACAATTCATGTTTTCTGTACACACCTGTCCTTAAGTTGGTAGGTAGTCAACAGCACCCACCACCAACTCTTGGACTACTCTTGTTTGGCCAAATAATGGGATGTGACTTCCACTCTTATGATGCACCCATACCCCCAAAGTGCAGAGTATATTAAGGGTCCACAGTTTGAGCACACTAACCACTAGGCCATATACAGTCAAGATTAAGTGAAATGAACAAAACATACATTTTCTGTTATAATAACAAGTTAAGTAATCCCCAAGTTCTTCAATTCCTACTTCACATTCATTGACACGATGACTCATGAAAATAATAAATGACAGACAAGATAAGCTTATAAGGACTGTCAGACCTACATTTAGTTTTACTAAAACAAGGTATTTATACAAAACTATAAAATAACACATCATACATAGTGTTACATCTCCGTTTGTTAATTGATTTTCCGTAACTTCTTTCCGATGAAACTTTAGCGACACAAGTCCTTACTTAATAAAACTGGTTATTTCTTTCCAAATACAACTTTACGATACACTTATTTTCAACAGTCGCTCTATAACAAACGCTATATCAACATACG
>NW_013676662.1:13092-17155 GCF_000517525.1 Limulus polyphemus | reverse complement strand
TGTTAATATGATTATAGTTCTAAACATGAACTGACTTTAGGTTACTTATGTTAATATGATTATAGTTCTAAACATGAACGGACTTTAGGTTACTTGTGTTAATATGATTATAGTTCTAAACATGAACTGACTTTAGGTTACTTATGTTAATATGATTATAGTTCTAAACATGAACTGACTTTAGGTTACTTGTGTTAATATGATTATAGTTCTAAACATGAACTGACTTTAGGTTACTTATGTTAATATGATTATAGTTCTAAACATGAACTGACTTTAGGTTACTTATGTTAATATGATCATAGTTCTAAACATGAACGGACTTTAGGTTACTTATGTTAATATGATTATAGTTCTAAACATGAACTGACTTTAGGTTACTTATGTGAATATGATCATAGTTCTAAACATGAACTGACTTTAGGTTACTTATGTGAATATGATCATAGTTCTAAACATGAACTGACTTTAGGTTACTTATGTTAATATGATCATAGTTCTAAACATGGTTTTAAATTTCAAGTAACTCAGTTTTTGTAGTTTTGACTTTCTTGTTTCAATACATTTTGTAGCATTAAAACTCATTATATTACTACAGCTAGCTAAGTAATGTTGGATTCCCCGGTGGGGCAGCGGGAAGTCTGAATTTACAACGCTAAAATCAGAGGTTCGATTCCCCACGGTGGACACAGCAAATAGCCCGAAATAGCTTTGTTATGAGAAGACACACACACACACACAAATCATGTTGGAATTCCCACACCACACGCTGTATTAAAACAGTCTGTATATTAACAAACAAACAACTACCCGTATCACAAACCTATGTTGGAATCCTCAAACACAACACGTTGTATTAAAACAGTCTGTGTATTAACAAACAAACAACTACCCGTATCACAAACCTATGTTGGAATCCTCAAACACAACACGTTGTATTAAAACAGTCTGTATATTAACAAACAAACAACTACCAGTTACAACCTGTGTTGGAATCCTCAAACACAACACGTTGTATTAAAACAGTCTGTATATTAACAAACAAACAACTACCCGTATTACAAACCTGTGTTGGAATCCTTCAAATATTATCAAGTAAGGTAAAGATCCGATGAAAGTTAAAACAACGAAAGACACAGTTGGTCTGTATAGAAGTTATTGGCTTATGGGTCTTTGGTAACCCAAAATATCATGGTTTAGTACCATCAGAGTCTTTGGTAACCCAAAATATCTTGGTTTAGTACCATCAGAGTTTTTGGTAACCCAGAAAATCTTGGTCTAGCACTATCAGAGTTTTTGGCAACCCAAAAAATCTTGGTCTAGCACTATCAGAGTCTTTGGTAACCCAGAAAATCTTGGTCTAGCACTATCAGAGTTTTTGGTAACCCAAAAAATCTTGGTCTAGCAGCATCAATGCCTTTAGCAACCCAGAATAACAAAATATTCGCTGTAGTGATTCCTGTCAATAACAAAATCTTCGCTGTAGTGATTCCTGTCAATAACAAAATCTTCGCTGTAGTGATTCCTGTCAATAACAAAATCTTCGTTATAGTGATTCCTGTCAATAACAATATCTTCGTTGTAATGATTCCTGTCAATAACAATATCTTCGTTGTAATGATTCCTGTCAATAACAAAATATTCGCGGTAGTGATTCCTGTCAATAATATAGTTATATTACTTTTTATCTGCCGGTAAAAACAAAAAGGTTATCACATTTCTTGTCTAGATCTTTCGGTGCATATCTTTCTGTCGACTTTAAATCAGTGCGAAGTCGATCGCTTCTAATATTGTCAGTAAACACGTTGTTTTGTAGGCTTCGGATTGTGGTTTCTATGTACATCCAGTGTAAACTATCTAACGATTTTTTTCTGTTTTAACATGGCGACAGTTAAAAAGAATGTAATTAAAATTCTGTTCAGCATAATTTTGGCGAGTTCTCGGGAGATTTTGGTAGATGAAAAAACCGAACAATAAAACTGACAAAACACTGCAGTACGGTTTTGACAAGTAAAACTATGCTTTCTGAAGAAAAAAGACGTGTTGAAACTTTGAAATGGAATTGGTTGATGTTTTAAAATAATCGGCGAAGTTTTCTTTTATGTAGCTTAGCAGCTTGAGGATTTATAAAGCTGTAATTCAGGATTCGATACCTAGGACGAGGCACAGCATATATAGCCTATTATGTAATTTAGCGCTTGAAACAAACAAACTCTTGTTTCAAGATTTGCTTGTATCACTGAGTACGTCTGTACAGTGAAACTCAGCGTTGCCTAACACTTTGTGTTCCAGTGTTTTGTCCGGCCTGTTATCAGTGAAATATTTAGTTGCTGGTAGTAAATCTTTATTACCATTATCAGAGATTCATTTTAAAACTTTTGATTCCATTTGAATGTTTCTTACAAGATGAACGACATAAGGTCGTGTCTACGAAGACAAAAACGACGAGCATTGAGGACTTGAACAAAGTTGAAGTTTTCAAACAGGCACGGATTTTTATGTATTTATGGCAAAGCTACTAAGACATATGCCAATGTCCCTAATTTTGAGCTATTGACTATTACCCTACCACCTACCATCCAAGCTAAGGGATTGATTGTCACTGTTACGGATTCGATCCCGGATTGCCAGCTCCAAAATCAACCTGATCCTGGCATTGACTCGGTCAACTCTCCGCTTTTAGAATATAGTTTCCCACTCGTACATTGTAAATACTGGTCTCAGAGTGTCATTAGAATTCGTATCTCAGAGCTCAGTTTGAAAAGGAGGGAAATAAATATGAAATTTTGTTCCAATGTTTCTTTATTCATCACATTATATAGGAAATATGAATAAACATGGAAGCGAACATGTGACTCATCTGACGATATGTGTAATTATCCGGATTCCATTTCGGCAGAGAGCGCCAATTAGACACGTTCCACCCGAGAGCAGAAATTCACCGCTATGTGGCGCAGGTGATATATGGTGTCGTCGGATAAAAGATCTTCGCTAAGCCTTGTTGTCCCCTGAGTGGACACCAAACGTCCACTAATCGCCGTTCCAACTCAGTTCTTGTCGTTTTCAATTACTCTCTCACGTGAGCTCGCGACAGGGAGACTTGGTTCGCCAACTGCTTTAGCAGAGGGCTTGTCTGTAGCATTGAGTAATTACTACCTAGCGTGGCCTAAACCGGGAGGGAGCTCCAGGTAATGTACTGGTGAGACGAGAGGAGTGGGGAGGGGGAGAACGATGATGTGGATTTTTCAGTAAGTACTTATTTTTTTCTTTGTCAATTCTAGTAACGCAACGCATTTGTTCCCGCCAAACGAGTGACAACTGGGTAGTTTCTGTATACTGGAAGGTCGCACCAAATAGTGTCAATTCTAGTAACGCAACGCATTTGTTCCCGCCAAACGAGTGACAACTGGGTAGTTTCTGGAAGGTCGCACCAAATAGAATCAAAAAATATTTATTTACCCATTTAGTTTGTGAGTAAATTATTCAACAAGAATAACCTTTCGAAGAAGTGAATTAATAAAAAATATGGAAGTTATCTGAATGTTATTGTTTTATCATTTTTAGTTCTTGTCTTCGTTCTGCCAAATCTGACAAAATTATTTTAAAATATTAATTGATTAAAACCAATAGGTATCGGAAATCGCCGAATTCACAAAATTTGTTATTAAATAACCATTTTGTTCTATACTAGAATATAATTTTGAAACGAATTTAAACAAATAGCAGTAGAGGGCAACACCATGCCTCAAATTGCGACAAAGACAGTCAGTCAACATTGTACATAGTAAACAAATTATTCTTATACAGAGCGTATATATATAGAAACTGAAGTTTCTAGAAACTCTCCACACGCCTATAAATATAACCAACGCGACGCGCCTAAAAAAATACAGTACATATTACATTTGTAGAAACTCTCCACACGCCTATAAATATAACCAACGCGACGCGCCTAAAAAAATACAGTACATATTACATTCGTAGCTTTGCGTTAAAACAAAACAAACTGTTAAGACGAATTAAATTGTTTAACTAAGACTACGTCACAATATGTAAATTAAGT
>NW_013676662.1:9807-12232 GCF_000517525.1 Limulus polyphemus | reverse complement strand
ACTGTATGATAACATCTGGCATATCAGAACACGTTAACAGTGTGGTACTGTATGATAACATCTGGCATATCAGAACACGTTAACAGTGTGGTACTGTGTGATAACATCTGGCATATCAGAACACGTTAACAGTGTGGTACAGTGTGATAACATCTGGCATATCAGAACACGTTAACAATGTGATACTGTTTGATGACATTTAACATATCAGAACACGTTAACAGTGTGGTACTGTTTGATGACATTTAACATATCAGAACAAGTTAACAGTGTGGTACTGTGTGATAACATCTGGTATATCAGAACACGTTAACAGTTGTGGTACTGTGTGATAACATCTGGTATATCAGAACACGTTAACAGTGTGGTACTGTGTGATGACATTTAACATATCAGAACACGTTAACAGTGTGGTACTGTTTGATGACATTTAACATATCAGAACACGTTAACAGTATGGTACTGTTTGATGACATTTAACATATCAGAACACGTTAACAGTATGGTACTGTTTGATGACATTTAACATATCAGAACATGTTAACAGTGTGGTACTGTATGATAACATCTGGCATATCAGAACACGTTAACAGTATGGTCTGTTTGATGTCTAGAAACTCCGTAAGTCTGGGTTAATATGGTGACCTATAGTCCTTATTCAGATAAAAGTAGATATAGTGATAAGGGTAGAAAACAGTAACAAATATTAGCTGATTAAGTTGAAATCAGCATTTCATCGAAATTATAGTTTTCGTGGTTCCATTTCAGACAAGGTTTCCTTCGAACAATGAACACACTATTAACATATTTATCATTCTGTGTACGTGATTCTATAGAGGAAACATCATGCAATCTGCTAATAATAACTGTTGAATTAATCATAAGCCGACATTCTCTGTCTTGTCATATCTAACTTACCTGCTTTCTGACAGTGTTTCATTCACCGGGCAACATTGCATGGAGAACATCTTAGCATCAACAGGCCCAACATGTTTTACCCCCTACTGTTCTGGCAGTTTGGCTCAAGTGTTCAGTCCTCCTGCTTTCCCTATGAAAGGTCAGCAAGTGCCCAGCAGATGTGACCTCACGAGTCACTTGGTGTACGTAGATGTTTGTTTGTGTGTTTGTTAGGTTACAAAAGCTACTGTTTATTAATAGTGTCTCTCAGAAGTAAACATTACTGGTTGTAGAGATTAAATTTAATACCCGAAACTGTATCTATGTAACATTTCTTCAATAAATATTATACAACCGAACAGTTACTACTACACAAGTATATTTTGAAAACCATGTGACGCTTCAAAATTGTGTTCTTCTGCAACTTGTTTATTTCACAGTAATCACCGCCAACTCTTAGGCTACTTTTGTTTGACCATCATTCTTATAACGCTCCGAATTGCGAAGCACGTTTTTACGGGACCCGAACCATCAACGGGCCGATTCACTATTTACCGGTATGATTGGGATGCTAAGCCTGATAGGATTTAATATTATATTTGTAATATCCCAGAATTATGCACTCAGCTTCTTCTTCTTTAGCAGGAAGAACGACTTATTTTAAAGCAGCATATAGCAATAAGTGTAGTTTTTAGAGAACATCTGAAGAAACACTTACAGCGTGTGCTGTCAAACGGTTTTAAAACTTTTTTAATACCGCTTTCCAGAATCGATTCAAATTTTTCTCAGCAGAGAATTTATGAAATCGAAATGTTTTTAAAGCGACACCTAGATGTGATGAAAGGTAGTCATTAATTTCAGAAGGAACATTGTTTTCAGACTCTTTGTGAATTAGAAAAATCGCAAAAGTTATCGTTTGTTTGACTCATTCTTATTTTGTTTCAATTCTAATAATTGAGTGAACCATATTTTATTATTATAATTGGGTAAAGCTGATTGTTCAATATATTTATATTTCCAGTTCCCGTTTGTTCCTGTTATCTGCCAAAAACAATGGGTCCGTGTTCCCCTTTTCGTATTATCGTCCACAACCTTGAGTCATCGAAATCTTGCGTTACAGATCTGAGACGGAAAGCGAGGGAACATTGTAATATTGTACTGCAGACTCTTCTGACGTCTAGAAATCAAGTCAAATAAAAGATATCTTATCGTTGAATGTGCGTAACTGAATTTAAGAGGAGATTTGATTATGTCTAAAAATGTCCACGAGAAGTTGATCGTGCTCAGAGACAAGTTTACTTGACCTTCCTTTAAAATAAGTTTACTTGACCTTCCTTTAAAACAAGTTTACTTGACCTTCCTTTAAAATAAGTTTACTTGACCTTCCTTTAAAACAAGTTTACTTGACCTTCCTTTAAAACAACTTTATTTGACCTTCCTTTAAAACAAGTTTACTTGACCTTCTTTTAAAATAAGTTTACTTGACCTTCCTTTAAAATAAGTTTACTTGACCTTCCTTTAAAACAAG
>NW_013676662.1:6507-9019 GCF_000517525.1 Limulus polyphemus | reverse complement strand
AAGACTTGTGTCGTTAAAGTTTCGTTGAAACGAAGTTACGAAAAATTAATTAACACACGGAGACGTAACAATACTTTAAAAGATGCGGTTTAAACTCCGAAAGCTGGAGAATAAATAGAAAAATCACATTTGTGATGAAAATCACGTTGCAGGTCTTTCTCTTTCTTTCCTTTTTTTTCAAACCCCTCTTAATTTCTCCATTTCGGAGTCAAAATGAGACACGTGTAAAAATATTATTTTATACCTAGCTATGTTGCATTTTCTACACGGAAGAAGTAGTACTCACTAGAAAGATGTCGGTTTCTCTATATATATCAAAGTTAAGAGGTCGTTAAGCCTATCTCTTCTCAGACATCATTGCTTCCTTTAACTCTCCTGTTTTCATTATTCGTGACTCAAAGGGAAAATTTCCAACCGTTCGCTGTTGTGTTGTTTATGTTGGTAAAAGATGGCCGCCTAACTAGCCAGACATTCCTTACTTTCGATCACTAACGAGGAACATGAAAGTGGATTTATTTCTATTCACGAGTCCAAATGAGACGACTTGCTTGTGAATCGAATAACAGGAATTCATGGCGCTACCCGCCTCTATTGCAGTAATGGCTTGATTTGATTTTGACCCCAGCGTCCAGGGATCGCTGGTACTTGATCTGAGGTAGCTTGCATCTCCGCCTGCCGTCTCCATTTGAAACGATTGATCATGGCAATGAAAGTAATTATGGCACGAAATTGTGACAGAAGTGCAAAACGATCATTGAACCTGTGATTCAATTTTTGCAAGCAGCAGCCCTACTGTCCAACCTAGACTCCGACTTCCCACCCCTGGAAACACACCAACGGTGGAGTTCACCAGGTGTCGCGGCGTTAGTGAGCAGGCAATTTACATAAAAAAAATCGTATTCTGTCAAAAGTAAAATCGTACGAAATAAATTGTTCCTCGAAGTCAGTCATGTTTTGTTTTTCCTGAAGTGTGTGTTATCATAATATATACAAAACCCCGAGAAAAAGGAATCGGTAAACTTTCAAAACAGAAGACGAAAAAAAAGGAGTAAAATGGAAAAATGTTACTTCTGTTTACCTTAACATAATTATTTAGAAATAAATATGATTTATGGATCCAAGTATGTGTTTATTTGAATCGCCTTAGAAAGTAGTTTAATGAAAGTATCATTCGTTACTGGAGAGCTAATTAGAAAATTCTAGATTCTTATATTCCACATCTAATTGGCAATTAGTATTTAAATTAGGTCCAGAGATAAAAAAAAATGTAATTCAATGTATGTTGTTGGCTTGCAGCAAAATGGAAATACAAATACAACATGACTGACTGTAATTGTAATCCACGGATAAAACAAGGGACGATATTGTTAATGTTAATACAAATGTAATCCACGAATAAAACAAGGGACGATATTGTTAATAGTGTTGATACAAATGTAATCCACGAATAAAACAAGGGACGATATTGTTAATAGTGTTAATACAAATGTAATCCACCAATAAAACAAGAGACGATATTGTTAATAGTGTTAATACAAATGTAATTCACGAATAAAACAAGGGAACGGTATTGTTAATAGTGTTAATACAAATGTAATCCACGAATAACACAAGAGAACGGTATTGTTAATAGTGTTAATACAAATGTAATCCACGAATAAAACAAGAGACGATATTGTTAATAGTGTTGATACAAATGTAATCCACGAATAAAACAAAGGACGATATTGTTAATAGGTGTTAATACAAATGTAATCCACGAATAAAACAAGGGACGATATTGTTAATAGTGTTGATACAAATGTAATCCACGAATAAAACAAAGGAACGATATTGTTAATAGTGTTAATACAAATGTTATCCACGAATAAAACAAGGGAACGATATTGTTAATAGTGTTAATACAAATGTAATCCACGAATAAAACAAAGGACGATATTGTTAATAGTGTTAATACAAATGTAATCCACGAATAAAACAAAGTACGATATTGTTAATAGTGTTAATAAAAATGTAATCCACGAATAAAACAAGGGAACGATATTGTTAATAGTGTTAATACAAATGTAATCCACGAATAAAACAAGGGACGATATTGTTAATACAAATGTAATCCACGAATAAAACAAGGGACGATATTGTTAATATAAATGTAATCCACGAATAAAACAAGGGACGATATTGTTAATACAAATGTAATCCACGAATAAAACAAAGTACGATATTGTTAATACAAATGTAATCCACGAATAAAACAAGGGACGATATTGTTAATAGTGTTAATACAAATGTAATCCACGAATAAAACAAGGGACGATATTGTTAATAGTGTTGATACAAATGTAATTCACGAATAAAACAAGGGAACAATATTGCTAATAGTGTTAATACAAATGTAATCCACGAATAAAACAAGGGAACGGTATTGTTAATAGCGTTAATACAAATGTAATCCACGAATAACACAAGGGAACGATATTGTTAATAGTGTTAATACAAATGTAATCCACCA
>NW_013676662.1:0-5555 GCF_000517525.1 Limulus polyphemus | reverse complement strand
ACAAGGGAACGATATTGTTAACAGTATTGTTAATAGTGTTAATACAAATGTAATCCACGAATAACACAAGGGACGATATTGTTCATAGTGTTAATACAAATGTAATCCACGAATAACACAAGGGACGATATTGTTAATAGTGTTAATACAAAGGTTTGGTAAACGTATTAACTTACGTTTTTTTGTGATTAGTAAGAATGTGATAGTTAAATTCAAGAAAGCAATTTGAGGTTAACTAGAGACCGAGTAGCTAATCAGTTGAGGTTAACTAGGTACTGAGTAGCTAATTGTTTGAGGTTAACTAGATACTGATTAGCTAATTACTTGAGGTTAACTAGGTACTAAGTAGCTAATTGTTTGAGGTTAACTAGATACTGAGTAGCTAATTACTTGAGGTTAACTAGGTACTGAGTAGCTAATTACTTGAGGTTAACTAGACACTGAATAGTTAATTACGTGACGTTAACTAGACACTGAATAGTTAATTACGTGACGTTAACTAGACACTGAATAGTTAATTACTTGAGGTTAACTAGGTACTAAGTAGCTAATTGTTTGAGGTTAACTAGGTACTGAGTAGCTAATTACTTGAGGTTAACTAGACTAAGTAGCTAATTACGTGACGTTAACTAGACACTGAATAGTTAATTACTTGAGAAATTATATATGTCAGTCCATTTAACAGCTGATAAGATCCCACTGTGTGTATTTTGAACATACACGTAATTCACAATAAAGTCACAAGGTGCCTTCCTCTGATCGCTAAACTACCAGGATAACTGGGCAGAAAATATGAAGACATATGACGGTGCGTGTAGCACGGTAATGCACACGGGCCAGCCGTAACACGACAGGGCAGGTTTCGTCGTGTTTATACGGCGAGAAACAGTAGATTGTGAGGCCTAAACAGTACATAAGTTCGAAGCCAAGGCCGTTTTATTCTACAGTATTATTCTATACAACAAACACTATATAATTCATAGCCTTTACGCGCGGAAAACAAACTTAATTTCTACATAGAAGGCGTTCATGCATCTTCCATTTTAAATATATGTCGATATAAAATCTAGTTTAAAGTTAGAGAACAACAAACAATACGATATAAATAAGAGATGAGGATCACATTTTCTTCCCTCTATCTTTTAGAACAACTATCTAGTGTTTTCTTTATCAAGTTCTGCGTTCTAGAACGTTATTACTCAAATATTCAAAACGATAGATACAGAAAATTCGTAATTTAAATAAATAACTTTCCATTCTATCACTTTAGAGCTATATAAAAAAATGTTGTTTTTTTCACTTTAAACCTAAATAAAACTGTAATCCCTTGTAACACGCTGCACCTGGGGACTTTATACATTAATAACTCAACAAAATTATATAGTCTAACATACAACTTTATCAGTTAGCAACACAACACAACATGTGCTACGTAACACTTAGAAACTTTCTACGTTAATAACACAACACGCTACACTTGGGGACTTTATACGTTAATAACACAACACGCTGCACCTGGGGACTTTATACGTTGATAACACAACACGCTGCACTTGGAGACTTTATACGTTAATAACACAACACGCTACACTTGGGGACTTTATACGTTAATAACACAACACGCTACACTTGGGGACTTTATACGTTGATAACACAACACGCTGCACTTGGAGACTTTATACGTTAATAACACAACACGCTACACTTGGAGACTTTATACGTTAATAACACAACACGCTACACTTGGGGACTTTATACGTTGATAACACAACAAAATTATATAGTGTAACATACAACTTTATCAGTTAGCAACACAACACAACATGTGCTACGTAACACTTAGAAACTTTCTACGTTAATAACACAACACTCTGTGTTGCACGCAACATTTACAGACTTTGCGTCAATAATTAATGAAAGTTACGGTAACCGGACAACTAGAACCTAAAAAAATTGAAGAAGTAGAACATATAGACACCTAATAATTGTAGAGGGGGTGTTAAAACTTTTAAAACTTCGCAACTTACTTAAAGGAAGAACCTGTTGATTCGCAACATATTTGTCTAGTTGTCTGGTTACCATGCAAGTCATATATTGGAGTAAATTAACCTGGTAATGTAGTAGGCTTCATATATATCTAGGCCTACTACATTACCAGTTTAATTTACTCCATTATATGACCTGTATATATCATACAGGGCATATAATGGAGTAAATTAAACTGGTAATGTAGTAGGCCTAGATATATACAGGTCATAAATTGGAGTAAATTCCACTCGTAATGTAGTAGGTCTAGATATATTCAGATCATAAAATGGAGTTAATTGCACTCGTAATGTAGTTGGCCTAGATATATTCAGATCACATAATGGAGTAAATTAAACTGGTAATGTAGCAGGCCTATATTTATACAGATCATATAATAGAGTAAATTATCCAGGTAGTGTAGTAGGCCTATATATATAGATAGATAGATCATATAATGGAGTAAATTAATAAAAAAGTAGCTTTAGGCCTAAAACTATGCAGGTGCTCTAATGGAGTATTTGTGCATAACCAGTGCTGCATACATGGATGAAAAAATAACATTTATTTTGTTAACACATTTATATTTTCTGACATATAATAATTGTTTTTTCATCTTTTGGTTGCTAGGCATTTTAGTGTAATTTATGGTGACTTTTATACGCTTATACTTACATAGTGTTGTACATGGAAAATATCTGTTGTAAGTATTGTTTTATTTTATAATAAACAAGTGTCTAAATGTCCTACTTCGCCATTTTTTTTAGGTATCCAGTTGTCCTGGTTTTGAAAGTTATATCTACTGTATATTGGACTTCACCTGTTAACAATACAACACAATGGCTGTCACGTAGCCTTTGTAGTCTTTCAGTGAGAATAAAAAAGTATTAAAAACCTGTATTTTTTCCAAAATATTTATTTAACAGTTATAAAAAAATAACTTTATTATCTAACAGCTATAAATATTTAATTCACAGTAATAGAAAAGTAACTTTATTATCTAGCAGCTATAAATATTTAATTAACAGTAATAAAAAGTTACTTTATTATCTAACAACTATAAATATTTAATTAACAGTTATATAAAAGTAACTTTATTATCTAACAACTATAGATATTTAATTAACAGTTATGTAAAAGTAACTTTATTATCTAACAACTATAAATATTTAATTAACAGTAATAAAATTAACTTTATTATCTAACAGCTATAAGTATTTAATTAACAGTTATAAAAAGTTACTTTATTATCTAACAGCTATAAATATTTAATGTAATGGAACTGATACTATTCAACTTTCGAACATTTTCACAGTCAGAAACATAACCCCATATTTATTGTGCATTAAGGAAATGGCAAGAGTAATTGATATAAGAACTAGTTGAGAAACTAATAAACAACCTAGGACTGAGTATAACTAATTAGATAAATTTCTTCTTACGTTCTTACATATAAAGATTAGAATGTTTCAACAGTTAGATACGTTCGATATTTTCGGCCGTAAACCCAATAATATCTCACGACGTTTGACTAGCTTAGGAAGTTTAGATTAGCCCTAAATACATCTATCAAGCAAACAGTGCAAAACAATAACAAATGTATAAATAATAAAAACTAAATTCAAATACTAGAATTGGATATATTAACAAATGTTGTTAATGAAAG
This sequence comes from Limulus polyphemus, assembly GCF_000517525.1. Taxonomy (NCBI): domain Eukaryota; kingdom Metazoa; phylum Arthropoda; class Merostomata; order Xiphosura; family Limulidae; genus Limulus; species Limulus polyphemus. The sequence goes on along the minus strand of NW_013676662.1, from coordinate 1,864 downwards.
TAACACTAAAAAGAACAGAGTATACTTTACTTAAGCAATAGGTGTCGGCTTCAATACTGTGGTAGGTTTAATCTCCGTTGAACAACATATGCTAAACAACAGTTAGAATTTATTTTAAAACACCAAAATACAATATAATATATTCAAGTTAACAATTTAACACTACTTTTCGTTATACAATCTGTTAGATTTTAAGTTAAAACGTTAATAAAGAGTTTGTATCTATATAACAACCTACGTTAACAATGTTACACAAGGTTATGTTGTGCAGCTGGTAGATTGTTAGGCTAAAAGAACGAAAACTGTCAATAAAACTCTTTATATTCATGATAAAAGCAAATGTATATCCAATATCTTCGTATAGCTAGTCTTTTTTATCTATGTCTGTGAGGACCCTCTGTGGTGGCGCGTTTTTCAGAGCTTATTGTCTTTTGTTTCCTCAGAGAATATTTCTGTTGTATAGTGTCCTACCCAATCTGTAAAATCCAGCTAGTTCAATGTCCTTGTCTGGTAATATTTTTTGTCTTTTTTTGCTATAAGTAAATTACATATTCATCACTTTATTTTAATCTTATGTGATAATGCGTATATAGTGTTGTTTTTTAAACTTCTTCATCTTAAATATTTAATGTTTTGTGTTAAAAAAAACTGTACTTCGTATTGGTAGATATCTAATTGTTTGTGTTATACATCTGTTTTAGTCCATTATGTTCTTCACATATAACTTTCAGTTTATTCTTGCCAGATGAGTTTTGATAGTTTGTGTTTTTCTAGTAGTATTTTTCAGTTTGTTCTTGCCAGATGAGTTTGATAGCTTGTGTTTTTCTAGTAGTATTTTTCAGTTTATTCTTGCCAGATGAGTTTTGATAGCTTGTGTTTTTCTAGTAGTATTTTTCAGTTTATTCTAATATAGAAATACCACAGGGACAAAGGAATAAATCTCAAATTTTGGTTAAAAATAGTTAATATATATTTCACTAGTGATGAAACTACATCCACAATCCTGTGTGTAATATGTCACTAATGATGAAGCTACACCCACAATCCTGTATGTAATATGTCACTAATGATGAAGCTACATCCACAATCCTTATGTAATATGTCACTAATGATGAAGCTACATCCACAATCCTGTATGTAATATTTCACTAGTGATCAAACTACATTCACAATCCTGTATGTAATATGTCACTAGTTATGAAATTACATTCACAATCCTGTATGTAATATGTCACTAGTTATGAAACTACATCCACAATCCTGTATGTAATTTCACTAGTTATTAAACTACATCCACAATCCTCTATGTAATATGTCACTAGTTATGAAACTACATCCACAATCCTGTATGTATTAAGTCACTAGTTATGAAGCTACATCCACAATCCTGTTTGCAATGTGTCATTAGTGATGAAACTACATCCACAATCCTGTATGTAATATGTCACTAGTTATGAAACTACATCCACAATCCTGTATGTGATATGTCACTAGTTATGAAGCTACATCCATAATCCTGTGTGTAATATGTCACAAGTGATGAAACTACATCCACAATTTTGTATGTAATATGTCACTAGTGATGAAACTACATCCATAATCCTGTATGTATTATGTCACTAGTTATGAAACTACATCCACAATCCTGTATGTAATATGTCACTAGTTATGAAACTACATTCACAATCCTGTATGTAATATGTCATTAGTTATGAAGCTACATCCACAATCCTGTATGTATTATGCCACTAGATATGAAGCTACATCCACAATCCTGTATGTAATATGTCATTAGTTATGAAGCTACATTCACAATCCTGTATGTAATATGTCATTAGTTATGAAGCTACATTCACAATCCTGT
>NW_013676661.1:11268-16036 GCF_000517525.1 Limulus polyphemus | reverse complement strand
GTTTTCATTGACTAATCCAGTTGGTGGAGTGTTGATTTCTAGTGTTGTTTTCATTGACTAATCCAGTTGGTGGAGTGTTGATTTTAACTGTGTAAAGAGAAGGGTTATGAAGTCGTTTTAAGATAAGGAGTCGTGCCACTACAGTCCGGAATTTACTGGAACAAATCACAGAAACGGGGAGTTGGAAGTTAATGTTTTACTTTGGGAGAAGTATGGCCGTTTTTAATGTTAATGCGGGTAACAAATCGATCAGAGTTGTGGAGAGAGGAGCCGTGACTTTACCGCTCTCGGTTAGTGTTCGCAGAAACAGCAGCGTTAGTCCAGTTTCTATGACAACGTACTTCCAGAAACGGGCTTGTATAAAACCGAGTAGGCGGTCTACAGGAAGGGAAAAATATGTATGTGCTCACCCACCCGTCCCAAGCGCGTGGCCCGTGAGTTGCTTACACGTTTACGTCCACCTGCTGAGCCAGCATTGCCGGAGAACCGTGACGCTAAGCAGTGAAGTGAACACACTCTCTTAACAGTGAGTAATATTGAATTCATTAACGACGTCCTCATGTTTATAAGGTACAATATTTTACAGTTTAGGACGTGACTGCTAAGCCTGACGTCAACAGAATTGAATCATCTCTTACACAAATAAAAACATCTGTTAACTAGGAATGATTTTTCAACAGTCAGGCTTACTGAATACTTGAAGTGTTTACTACAGAATTGGATTACAGTGGACAGTTTTACTGAATACTTCAAGTGTTTTCTACAGAACTAGACTAAAGAGGCCAGTTTTACTGAATACTTCAAGTGTTTTCTACAGAACTAGATTAAAGAGGCTAGTTTTACTGAATACTTCAACTATTTACTACAGAACTAGATTAAAGAGGCCAGTTTTACTGAATACTTCAACTATTTACTACAGAACTAGATTAAAGAGGCCAGTTTTACTGAATACTTCAACTATTTACTACAGAACAGGATTAGAGCGACCAGTTTTACTGAATACTTCAAGTGTTTACTACAGAACAGGATTAGAGTGGCCAGTTTTTCTGAATACTTCTAGTGTTTATTACAGAACAGGACTAGAGCGGTTAGTATCACTAGATACTTCAAGTTTTCTACGGAACAGGATTAGAATGACCAGTTTTACCGAATACATGAACTGTTTACTACAGAACAGGATTAGAGTGGCCAGTTTTTCTGAATACCTCAAGTGTTTACTACAGAACAGGATTAGAGGGACCAGTTTTACCGAATACATGAACTGTTTACTACAGAACAGGATTAGAGTGGCCAGTTTTTCTGAATACCTCAAGTGTTTACTACAGAACAGGATTAGAGCGACCAGTTTTACCGAATACATGAACTGTTTACTACAGAGCAAGATTAGAGTGACCAGTACTTCAAGTGTTTACTTGAGAACAGGATTAAAACGGTTAGTGGATAAATTTCTATATGACTTCTTTCGATAACATAATGAGAGCTGCGTGTAAGTTTTAAAGTCAAATTTTAAACAAATAATCAATTCACTACAGCAACACGTGTTTTGTTAGCCGTAGTAAAGTCAGGGGTGCAACTAACTATCTTAATGGTTGGATCAAGTCCATGGATCCCCCCCCCCCGAGCGCCTTGTGGTCCCCACATTAGTTAACTGTCTGTTATCTTTTGAGTCATAAAATTTCAAACATCCTTGAATTTAGTAAGATATTTTGTTTTACGTTGATTATTAGAAATTGGTGTAAACTTTCACCAGTATAAACTTCGTAACGTCAATGATACTAGTGTCGGACCAATCAAAGGAGGGTTAACAATAGTGGTTAAGGGTCCATATGCAATTTTCGTCCACGTCTCCACGAGGGCTAGTTGAACCAGTGAGAAAAGTGTGTGTTAAATGTAGTAACTTATATTGTTTTACTTACAGAAAAGTATTATTGTAGTACATCATTTCGTTAATAGTAGTAACGTGTCTTAATGGTAATTTAAAGTAACTCCAGACTCCACGGATAGTACTCTTAAGTTCAGCGTCTCCGTTAATACAAACTGCCCGTTTCGTTGCTTAAACTTTTGCTGTGGCGTCCGTCATTGTTAATTCTTTCATAACTGATCTGTTAGCGTTGAGGGTCTGTTTCATGGCCTAACCTTTAGCTCTGGCCTTCATCATTGTTGTTAGTTGGCATCCCTAAGTTCTGCACTAAATTTTAAGGTCTAGATTTTATAAAATGTGAGCCTTTAAATAATTTCTACTGATATAAAAGATATTTAACTTAGTACGTGGTATGTAGTTGTTGTTGTTGTTATATGTTACAGTGCCTTGCAAAAGTATTCGCCCCCTACCAATGATGTCACATTTTGATGAAATACAAATAATGTAAAGAATTTGTTTAATGAAGTTGTTTTTATTAAAAACTCTAGTGATAAAACTTAACACTGTTATGTGTGGAGAAGGTTGAATGTTAGCAAAACCTGCAAAGAAAATATGTATATTAACATTTTCTAATTGCATAAGTATTCAGCTCCATAAGTCGGTATTTGGTAGAAAAGCAGTATGGCAGCAATTACTGCCGTGAGTCTTTTTGTATAGGTCTCTACCAGCTTCGTTTAATTGGATGGTGTAATTTTTGTCCATTCTTCCTGGTAAAATTCTTCCAATTCTGATAAGTTCGTTGATGGACTGCAATCTTCAAGTCTCGATATAAATTTTCTATTGGATTCAAGTCAGGACTTTGACTGAGCCAATCCAGGACATTCACATTTCTTTCTTCTTTTGAAACCACTCCAGTGCGCGGCTTTGGCCTCGTGTTTCGGGTTATTGTCTTTTTGAAATGTGAATTTTCAACCCAGTTTTAGATTCTTGGCTGACTCAAGCAGGTTTTCATCTTGGATTCGCCTGTACTTTGCACCATCCATCTTACCCCCAATCCTCACAAGCTTCCCAGTTCCTGCTGATAAGAAGCATCCCCATAATATGATGTTGCCACCACCATACTTAACAGTTGGGATGGTGTTGACTGGGTGATGTGCTGTGTTGGGCTTACGCCAGGCGTAACGCTTTGAATTTAGACCAAAAAGCTCAATTTTTGTCTAGTCTGACCACAAAACCTTCTGCCACATGTCTGCAGTATCATTTACATGCTTTGTCGCAAACTCCATACGAGATGATTCTTTTTCAGTAATGGCTTCTTTCTTGCCACTCGCCCATACAGGCCAGCTTTGTGTAGGCAAGGGGATATTGTCGATGTATGAACACTGACTCCCATCTCAGACATGGAAGTTCTGCAAATCTTTCAAATTCACTGTTGACTTCACAGTGGTAACCCTAACTAGTTTCCTGCTTGCCCGGCTGCTTAGTTTGGAAGAGCGGCCTGGCCTGGGTGGTATGAAGCACATTACACTTCTTAATGATAGACTTCACCGTACTCAAAGGGATAATCAGTGACTTTGAAATTTTCTTGTAACCTTTTCCTTATCTGTGCTTCTCTAACACTTTATCCCTGACCTGTTTGGAAAGTTCCTTGGTCTTCATGGTTGGTTTGTCGTATCACTATGTTAGTTGTGGCTTGAACAGAAGTACTTACTCTGAAGCCAAGTTGAACCACTTTTATTACACACAGACAGAGACAACACTAATTTTGTGACTAATCAAACTAATCTTTTGCACTTGAACTGATTTAGGGTTGCCGCAGCAAAGGGGTTGAATACTTATGCAATTGAAAAAATCTAACTTACTTACATAATATCAGTGTTTTTTGTTGGTTCTTTTTTTAGCTTTCCCAATTTGGAGTAGATTGTGTAGATTCTAAATATAAAGTCCCATTTGAAAGTCATGATTGCAAGCTCAGACGGCAACAAAATGTGGAAACTGTAAAACCATAATAAATTTCCGAAACTTAAATTTATTACTGCTATAACTATTAATAAGTATAATCGTTTCACTTTGTCTTTGTACATAAAAAATCAACAACAACTGAAACGCTACATTGTAAGTCAAGAATATGTTGGACTTAGGTTTCTATAACAAGGTGAAAGATATTACGTAACATCAAAGTTTGTTAAAGTATCTATTCTTCAGCTTTATTATTCGGGACAGTTCTTAAAATTTAAGAAAAAACTCGATACATTTTGAAATAAACAAAAACTAAACACAGGTAAAGTAATCAAACGACAATTTATAGAGACTTTCTTATTTTTAGAAAAGCAAATCAATAAATCAGATTATAATCATCTGTTTTGTTGGATAAATGCACGAAATTCTAAAATTATTTGAAGATGTAGAAATAACCACTTAAAATATTAAATAGGTTAAGGAAATTTAATGAAGAGATTGATATAGGTCATCCATTGTTTTCAATTATAGTTTTAGTGTCATAGAAAAAGCTCGTGGTTTAGAATTTGCCATTCCACCACAAAGGCTTAGATATGAGGATTATCTACACAATTTTGGACAGCTGCAGTTGTCTAAACAAACTAACTAGCGAGAAATAAATGAATCTTTTAACATAATCAATACTGAAGCATAAAAAGGTTAAATACGAGTAGAGATAGAATCATTATAAAACCTGATTACGTTAATAAACTTATAGAAATCTTAAGTGATAATACTATATTTGTGAAATTAGATAAAGATTAATCTAAAACAAAGATATTTACTAAGATTAAAAAAGAAACATTTATTGACTGAAATAAATATAATAAAATATAACTAATTGGTTCTCATTCTGGTATGACGTATGACCTGATACTGGTAGATGTCATCAGGAGCAGGGTTTTGGTT
>NW_013676661.1:6767-10693 GCF_000517525.1 Limulus polyphemus | reverse complement strand
AGGAGCAGGGTTTTGGTTCAAGTTGTATTGTGCTAGGTTTATTATAGCTTCCTCTTATACTATAATACCGGTAAATGAAACATAATTTTATTCTCAGTATTCTTCTATCAAAATGATAAACAAATGTTTCAGAAACCTATGAATTTTGCCACAAAATAATCTAATGATGTTTATGACCAACTTGTTGCTATGGTGTCTACAGGATGTCCGAAAAGCTTGGAGCCACGAGCACTTCAACGAAATTTACAGAAAATTTTCCGCTTGTGATTCGAAACTTGTTTGAATTAACAGTAGGATTAACTCGTCTATCCCATGTTTTAATCATGTGTCACATAACTGAAATTAAGAAAAGCTGCAAATCACTTCATGGTTCTAGACTTTTCGGACACCCAGTAGATTGGCTCCATCACTCACTAATTTCTTCCTTTGTCACTATGAAAAATTTTGGCTAGAAGAATGTCCTGTACAATTTCAACCATTATACCATAGAGTATATGTAGCTGAAAACGTTCAGTTTTTTAAACTGTCTTAACAGTAGACATCCTGATGTTCAATTCACTGTTGAACATCAACAAATCCACCGATATTCATTATTCGACGTCTTTATTTGATGATAAGTTTGAACGTAAGCTTTCCATAAGAAGACTTTCACAGTTTTTTTACCATTTTTTTAAAGAAAACCCTGGTTAAATGTTGGTTCATCGGGAATATAAAATAAAGAGCAAATTTGATTTTTTTTTCTAAAGAGAAAGAAAATATCATTAAACTTTTACTAAAGAATGCCTTTCCAAGAGGCATTATAAATTAAGTAATTCGAAACTATTTTTTAAACGGGAAGTTTTTCTACGCCACCTAACGGGAATGTAACTAAACAAAACATTGCCATATACAGGTGTGAGGATCGAATACATCTTCCTTCAAACTTATTATCATGTGGAATATGATTATCAAAGTCCTAAACGTTCTTTAAGTTATATTGAATCCACCGCTAGGTGGTTAACAGTTCATATACAAAAAAACATGCTAATTTAAGATCTGTGTCATTTTCATGCATCAAGAAGCATGCGCTGGATTTATATAATGAACCTATAAGTAAATAAGAATTTAAAATCCTCTCTAGGGAAACAGGAACTGCATATACAGGAAAGTCTATGGATCAATAGGCTTAACTCGAGATTGAATAAGCAAAACAGTACGGTTCGTTTATTATTAAATCTTTCAAGGTTAGCGATGCTGTAACTTGGATTAATTTGTTTCAGATGTTACTAACACTAGAATTAGGTATGGCGTTAACAAATTCATCAACTTTGTTTCCTAAAATTGTTGTTTTAGCGCAAACTTAACAATGAGAAATGAATCCCGTTCGTCAGACAGTCAAAACTCTGGGATTATTGACAAGATATTACATTTAAAACCAAAAGTTAAAAACTGTTCAAGATAAAACGAAATAGCTAAGAGTAAAAAAACACAAAAACCGACGTTTTTTGGCAGAATAAAAGTTAAAAACTTTATTATATGTTACCGACGTTTTTTACTCTTAGCATAGTAGCATAACGTGCCTGAAAATATATTAGGAATAGCTAAATTCTGCTATAGTATTCATGTTATTGTTTTTCTATATGTTCATATAAGATATCGTAGTATTTGTTATTGTACTTGGCTAAAAAGTTGCGGTTTTTTAAACGTGAATTGCGGATTTTTTGTAATGATATGGCTTAACATCAAACATAAATGACTTTTGTTTATCTGTCTCAATGAAGAAATACCATCCATTTTATCTGAACGTAAACACACACACGAATAATTAGGACCATAACATAATGGCGGAAGAGGCTAATTCTGAGGGATTACCTGATCATGGTGGAAAAGCCTGATTCTGAAGATATTACCTCATCATGGTGGAAGAGGCTGATTCTGAGGTATTACTTAACCATGGTGGAATATGGCAATTCTGAGGGATTACCTGACCATGGTGGAAAAGCCTGATTCTGAAGAGATTACCTCATCATGGTAGAAGAGGCTGATTCTGATGGATTACCTGATCATGATGAAAGAGGCTGATTCTGAGGGATTACCTGACCATGGTGAATATGGTAATTTTGAGGGATTACTTGATCAATGTGGAAGAGGCTGATTCTGAAGAGATTACCTCATCATGGTGGAAGAGGCTGATTCTGAAGAGATTACCTCATCATGGTGGAAGAAGCTGATTTCGAGGATTACTTGATCATGGTGGAAGAGGCTGATTTCGAGGATTACTTGATCATGGTGGAAGAGGCTGATTCTGAGGGATTACCTTATCATGATGGAAGAGGCTGATTCTGAAGAGATTACCTGATCATGGTAGAAGAGGCTGATTCTGAGGGATTATCTGACAATGGTGGAAGAGGCTGATTCAGAAGAGATTACCTAATCATGGTGGAAGAAGCTGATTCTGAAGTGATTACCTTTATAGAAATACGCCATGATCTACAGTAGGAAAGGTATTCAGAAACAGACTGACTTCAGTACAATCAACGTCATAACTGGTTATCTTTACTTTGGTAATGATTATTATTTGCTACCGTTACCACAGCATCCTCACGTCTTTGTCAGCAGTAAAGCAATAAACATCAGGATAACGACATCAACATCTTTAGTTATCATTGATTACTTACTAAGATTACCACAGTAACCACGTTTTTGTCAGCAGTATAGTAGCAAATATTGACATCTTTATATTTAAAGTTACTACGGTAATTATTATTGTTTACTACGGTTACTACAACAATATCTAGATTTGTCAGTGTTGTGAGAGCAAACCTTAAACATCTTCCAGTCGGTTAAACAAAACAACAGGACAATATTTGCTATCTTCGTGTTAGTGAAGGTCAAGTGTGGCATGTTCGATCAACATTGAAGCTCTGTCTTAGCTGTCTGTACTTTTTAATATCATTATAGCTCTACAGTTTCCAGTGCAGGATATTACCAGATTCTCGTAAACAGTTCTTAGTGCAGGGTATCACAAGGTTCACGTAAACAGTTTCCAGTGCAGGATATTACTAGATTCAGGTAAACAATTCCCGTTGAATGATGTCACCAGGTTCACGTAAACAGTTTCCAGTGCAGGATATCACCAGATTCACGTAAACAACTCCCAATGAATGGCATAACATAATGTTTTGGAACAACATGGGACCTATTGTTCCATCTCGGCTCTTCCATCCTCTAAACTAAATTAAAATAATTTTAAAAAATCGTATAGCCAGCCCTTGTCATTGATATATTTATCAAGCTTTTTCTTAAACTCACTTAAATTTACTGCCTCTACAACATCCGAAGGCAACCCATTCCTAAGGCTAACCACCCTGTTAGAAAAATGAAACTGTCTTAGCTAAAGATGAGTCGTACCTTGCGAAAATTTATACTTGAGTCCCCTAGTCCTACTATTGTCACTGTTAAGTATGAAAGAAGATGATGCATCAACACTATCAATTCCCTTTACAATCTTAAACACCTCAATCAGATCCTCCCTAACTCTTATTTTTTAAAGAGAAAACAATTTGAGAGATTTCAGCTTTTCCTCATATGACAAACCCTCCATCCCAGGCACCATTCTAGTAACCCTTCTCTGAACCCTTTACAACAATTCAATGTATTTCCTAAGATAAGGAGCCCAAGACAATTTTCCAAATGTGGTCTAACCAGCAACCTATACAATGAAATTATAACCTCTTTAGACTTGTATTGAATATTTCTGTAGATACAACCTAAAATAATATTTGCCCTACCACTAGCAACAGCACATTGCTTGGATGGCTTTAGAGACTGATCGACTATTACACCAAGATCCCTTTCTTCATGACACTGTTAAGGTTATTCCCATCCACATTATACTTATAATTCTAAATTATGATAACTCACATGCATTATCTTAGTAAATTATT
>NW_013676661.1:3203-6710 GCF_000517525.1 Limulus polyphemus | reverse complement strand
AATTAAAACCCATTTGCCATTTATTTGCTCAACTCACTAAATGATCTAAATCCTTTTGTAAATTAGATGCGTCCTCTTCACAGCTAGCAACATCCAAGAACTTAATATCATCTGCAAATGTAAGTAATTTATTGAATATTCCTTCATCTATGTCATTGATGTAAATCAAAAAGAGCAAAGGTTCTAAGACTGAGCCCTGACTTGTGATATTATTCCAGTTTGACTGAACTCCATTTGTAACAACCCTCTGCTTTCTACTATCCAGCCACTCTTCTATCCAATTTGCTAACTTATCCCCCACACCTTTTGAGATGATTTTTTATAAGTCTTTTATGTGGCACCTTGTCAAATGCTTTCTGAAAACCCAAACACTCTTACCCTCATCTACATATTAATACTAAAAGATTTGTAAGGCAAACTTTTCCCTTAGGGGAACCATGTTAACTATTCAATAAAATTCTAAACTTTGTCAAATGATTTTGCATGATATTTTTTAACAGACTTTCCAAAACTTTCCCCACAACTGATGTAAGACTAATGGGTCTATAATTACTGGGACAATTTTTATCACTTCCCTTGAAAAGAGGAGTTACATTAGCTAACTCCCAATCCTCTAGTACCTGCCCACTGTTCAAGGACTGACAAAAAATAGTAGTAAGTGGCTCACATATCCAATCTTTAACCTCCTTCAAAACCCTTGGGGAAATATTATCTGGCTCAGGAGTCTTATCGTTTTTTAAACTTCCCAATTTTTTGTTAACCAGCTCAGAATTAATGTAGTCATCTTGTTTGATATTGTTTCCATTTATCAACTGTTCAAGATGCGGGATACTACTTTAATCTTCGTTAGTAAAAACGGAAGAAAAAGCAAAATTTAATAACCCAGTCATCTCATAATCATCAGATACTAGCCTTCCTTTATCATCCCTCAAGTGTCCTACCCCCATCCTAGCATTTTGTTTAACCTTAATGTGTTTCAAGAAATCCTTACTATTAATGTTTGCATTTTCACCCAACCTTTTATCTTACATCCTTTTTGATGTCCTAATTTCCTGTTTCACCAACTTTCTTGATCTTCTAAATCTCCTGTCATACCAGTCAATTTAAATTTCTTATATTTATGATGCTTTTACTTAATTTTATCTCTTAAACTATTTGTCAGCCAACCTGGTTTTTTACTTGCAGCTACCCTTTTCTTTCTATAAGGAATATGTTTACCTTCAGTATTTACAAACTTACCTTTAAAAATTTTCCACATCTGATCAGTGTCTCCAAATAACTCAGCTGTCCAACTCACAACAGCTACTTCTTGTCACATTCCTTCAAATTTTGCTTTTTTGAAATTTGTAACCAAAATATCATTATACTTTATCTCCATATGCAGCAAAACATCGAACATAATAGAGCAATGATCACTTGCACCCAAGATGTTCCCCAATATCCACCCTCTCAATCATTTCTATATTTGAAGTTAATAATAAATCTAAACTAGCATTGTTTCTCGTAGGTTCTTTGACTAATTGGTGAAGAACGCCATCCTGAACAGTTTCCAAAAATATTTCTCCCTCACGGTTTGACTCTAAAATTTCTCCATCTATATGCCTGAAATTAAAAGCACCCATAATTATGACTTCATTAACAGCTGAAATCTTAATCTCATTGTAATGTTTTTCACTAATTTCATCAGTATTATTTAGTGGTCTGTAACAAATTCCCACTAAAAGCCTGTTCTGTTTATATCAACTAATAGAAACCCAAATGGATTCAATCTCCTTGCTGTTATCTTTGATGTCCTCAACTTCAACAGGATGTAACTCACACTTTACATATAAAGCCACTCCTCTCCCCACTTTAATACTCTATCCACATTAAATAGCCTATAACCCTGTATTTAAAAGAAATTTCTGTCATCAATATCATCTATGTTTAACGATGTTTCAGTTATTCCCATTATATCACAATCCTCCATTCCTACCAGTGCTCTAAAGTCATCTATTTTATTTCTTATACTTCTAGCGTTACAATAGTAACAATTGTTATTTTTGCATTTAGTTTTCCTAGCCCTCACCACTCTCTAGTCCTAGTTTAAAACTCCCCTTACAGCTGAATTAATAGCCGTAGCAAACAAGTTAATAGCCCCTTCCCTATTTAAATGTAAACCATCCATTCCAAAAAAAACTCCCTTTTTCCACTGAATTGATCCCACAAGTGTAACCAGCTAATCTTATCCTTACCTACTAACCTAAGCATAGCATTTAGCCCTAGTGACCTACTTATAACTCCATCCCCACAGTTAATTCACAGATTCACGTAAACAGTTCCCAGTGCAAAGTATCACCAGATTCGGGTAAACAGTTCCCAATGCAGGGTATCACCAGATTCACGTACACAGTTCTCAGTGCAGGGTATCACCAGATTCACGTACACAGTTCCCAGTGTAGGATATCACCAGATTCACGTAAGCAGTTCCCAGTGCAGAGTATCACCAGATACTCATAAACAGTTCCCAGTGTAGGGTATCGCCAGATTATCGTAAACAGCTTTCCAGTGCAGGATATAACCAAATTCTCGTAAAAATTTCCTAGTGCAAGTTATTGCTTGATTCAGACAACCAGTTCCCACTGCAGGGTATAATCAGATTCAAGTAACTAGTTTCTAGTGCAGGGTATCGCCAGATTCATGTAAACAATTTTCAGTTCAGGATATCCCTAGATTCACGTAAACAGTTTAATCTGGTGAGAGTCACATTCTGTTTGTTTTCTTCCAAATTTTTTACTGTCTTCCCGCGTCTTCTATTATGTTCAATCCTTCCAGGCGTTTTTATGTACATCTAATTGTAAGCTACCACTATTTTTTGTTTGTTTTTTTATGCGTAAAGATGCACATTAGGATATCTCCGCTGAGCCAACTTTAGGAATCCAACCCGTAACTTTAGTGTTATGAGCCCTCAAGATCTGAATCACCAAAAACAAATCGTGAACAATTGAAATCAGACTGGTTCGATTTGTTGGACTACTTTATGGATATCCTCTCCCTTCCATCCGTATTTTCTGTACTTTCTATTCCTAGTTGATTTAACAATTTTACGATTTTCAATACCCTCTTTATAAGCTACTAGATCACCGTGACCCGTTGGGTCAACCACTATTCAGAGGTTATGAAGAATTCAAGCTAATTTCCATATTGCACCGAAATGAAGGTTTATTTGAGATAATTTAATTAAATATTTCAATCTATTCGTGTTATTCATAATTCAAGAAAATATATTTGATTGTTGATCGGGAGTAAAAGGAAAGACCATTTCATTTTTCAAAAAAGTGAAGTAAGAAGTTTCGTAAAGAGCGCGAACGGTAGTGTGAATGATTTTTTGACTGAGAAAATAAGCAAACAAACAAACAGACAATCTCAGTGTTTTAGTATTATATAGATAGATTCTTCAAGATCTTGTTTTTATCATCTTACGCCTTTTAATGAAGATGAGAACATTGACAGGGAACTAATATAATA
>NW_013676661.1:0-2361 GCF_000517525.1 Limulus polyphemus | reverse complement strand
CTCGGTAACCCGTGACCTGATTTTAACGAAACTTGTTTTATTCCGTTTCTATTCCAATTTCATTACAAATATGGCGCTATTGTGCGCCGTTTTTGTTGCATTTAATTAGTGACCCGAAAAACGGGGCCAACTAGGTAACCCGTGGCCCGATTTTAACGAAACTTGTTTTATTCTTATAAACATAATAACATCATCCAATCAAAAAATAGCTAACAATAACGGGGTATCTAACAGGTATATAAATATACTAACATTATCCAATTAAACAATAGCTAACAATAACGGGTATCGAACAGCTATATAAACATAATAACATCATCCAATCAAAGAATAGCTAACAATAACGGTGTATCTAACAGCTATATAAACATAATAACATCATCCAATCAAAGAATAGCTAACAATAACGGTGTATCTAACAGCTATATAAATATACTAACATTATCCAATTAAACAATAGCTAACAATAACGGATATCGAACAGCTATATAAACATATTAACATTATCCTATTAAACAATAGCTAACAATAACGGGGTATCTAACAGCTATATAAACATAATAACATCATCCAGCTAACACTATAACCCAAACAAGTAACACATGTTAGATAAAACAGAATTCATAAAGACATAAATCTTAAACGGTCAGATAAACAATAAAAACTAGTCAAAGTAAATGGCGTTAACAAATATATATATATTGATAAGGTTTTTAAAAGCAAGTACGATTTACCAAGCATTCACTTTTTTGTTTTTCTTAATTTCTGATAAAACAGTGGAGAATCCTTGTTTCTTAAATCCTAAAAAACGCCAAAAAAATAATATTAAATAGTCTACACGGGCTTTGTATCTATATACTACTAAAACTCTGAGACTGTTTGTTTGTTTGTGTGCTTGTCTGTAACTAAATACAGCAAAAAACGGCATACAATAGCGCCATATTTGTAATGAAATGAGAATGGGAAGTATCTAACAGTTATATAAACATACTAACATCATCCAATCAAACAATAGCTAACAATAACGGTGTATCTAACAGCTATATAAACATAATAACATCATCCAATCAAAGAATAGCTAACAATAACGGTGTATCTAACAGCTTTCCCATTTATTGTTTGCAATTATTTAATAGGATGATGGTAGTATGTTTATATAGCTGTTAGATACCCCGTTATTGTTAGCTATTGTTTGATTGGATGATGTTTGTATAGCTGTTGTTGTTATGTTTATATAGCTGTTAGATACCCCTTTATTGTTAGCTATTATTTGATTGGATGATGTTAGTATGTTTATATAGCTGTTAGATACCCCGTCATTGTTAGCTATTGTTTAATTGGATAATGTTTTATAAATCTGTTACTTGTAACTTACAGATGATCACAACAATATGCCTCTGTTTTGTTAGCTGTTGTTTTTCGTTTTGCCAATCGAATGCTGGACCAGGCTTTGCCGAAATTCTTAATTTTAATGATGAGAGATAAAGAATTATATTATGTATAACTGTTTGAACACTGGCATTAAGTGTGCGTGTGGTTATCGTGCCGGCCTGTGAATACTAGGGTCTATGGTTCGCGTCCCGTTACCGCAAAATCTCGCTAAGCACTATAGAGCAATGGGGGCGTTATAGAGTAACAGGAAAATCTCAGTACTTGATTTCAGCAACCCAAGAGTTGGCGGTAGGTGCTGTTGGCCATGGAAGCCTCTAGTCTACTATTTCAAAATTACAACGCCCTTGTGTAGCTTTGCGCGAATATCCAAAACAACTACGCTGATCCAGTTAAGCCAAGCCCTAGAATGTTGGCTGTTCCCACAGGCTAACTCGTGATGCGGAGAAAACCAACCGGGTAACTAGTGGAAGAGATTGAACGTCCAGAAATGCTCCCTCAACGATATTTGTTAAGAAATGTGTAATGAACACGAAGGGTACTTATGTTGACATGACACTGCATAATGGTTGAAAAGAAAAAAGTATTTTATTGGGTTTTTCAACTCGATCAGTCAAATTTGTGTAGACTATAAATAAATACTAAATTCGAATTTCGGACCGAATGCTTATTTGAACCTCTACTCTTTATTCTTGACGAATGATAAATCCGATAAATAATTCTGCTTGAATATTTTCACACTTTTTTTTTCAGTAAAACAAATATATAATTACTTTTACTGAGTTATTAGAAACATGCATTGATATCATGTTGTTGTTTTAGTGTTTGGTATTTTGAACCAGAAAGTGCTGAACGGTCAGATCATATACTCCAGGATCCAGGCACAGCCAGTCCTAATTTAAAACTACTGACCAGAGGGAGTACAACTAATTAGCATCACTCTCTTCCTACAGGGCTACTCTAAAACTAATA
>NW_013676660.1:14101-15885 GCF_000517525.1 Limulus polyphemus | reverse complement strand
TATTGGAATCCATTCCGTACAGAGAAATATGCCCGGCATGGCCAAGTCGTTAGGGCGCATGACTCGCAATCTGAGGTCCGCAGGTTCAAATCCTCGTCCCACCAAACATGCTTGCCCTTTCAGCAGTGAGGGCGTTATAATGTAATGGTCAATCCCGCTATCTGTTGGTAAAATAGTAGCCCAAGAGTTGGCGGTGGGTGGTGATGACTAGCTGCCTTCCCTCTAGTCTTACACTGCTAAATTAGGGACGGCTAGTGCAGATAGCCCTCGTGTAGCTTTGCGCGAAATTCTAAAAACCCAAACCCTGTGACAAGAATAATGCTTACCTTTACTGTAGCTTTTACCAACTAATACTGTTCTGTGACATTTTTTTTTCTTCCTGGAATAAAGTGTCATGGTATGAGCACCTTATCTAGCAAACTCATCTTTTATTTTGATTTCTTACAAATTTAGTGTTTCTTTTAAATGTGCAGTTTTATCAGAAGTAGTGAAAATAGAACATATTTTAACAGATGAGTACGTTGCCAGTCTTCATCTTCCCAGTTTTGATGCTCATCTTACTGAACTAACAGATGATCAGGCCAAATACATGGGGTTGAACAAAGCAGGGCCTTTCAAGCCTAACTATTACAGGTAGGTTTAGCGTGAATAAATGTTTCCATAACTTCCAGAGAATAGAAAACATGCCATCTGTCCAAACATTATAGAAACATGCATTAGATACAAACATTATGAAAACATGCTTTAGCTATATAAATAATATGCCTATGTTTGTCTGTCCAGAACTTTTCTCCCAAATTTCTTGATGAAATAATATAACTTTCATATCATTAGATAGGCCTTTGTCCAAGATTACATATTGGCTTTTCAATTCAGGATTACCTTACCCATTCTTTGCTTAGTTAAACATTTTCAATGCAGTGAACATGGTACACAATGTCATTGTCATCACATGACAACTGGCTTCAATTTCAACTTTAGTTTTTTTTATTTGCAAAGTATTTAACACAAGAACACTAGACATTCAGATGTTTCTGCATATTCAGCTAAGTTTGCTTTGCTTACAACTTTACTTTAAAACAATTTAGCTTAAACACCTTTCAAGTTACTTTTATCTCTACTACAGGTTTTGTTGTAACTTATAAAACTACATCATACACTAAATGCTCATAACTGTTTCATACTATGTACACTATTATAAATACCATTACTTTATTGTTTACTTTGTGTAGTTTTATGAAATTAAATTATGTACGTACATATGTTAGTTTTATTAAACAAATTTATGTATGTACATGTAGTTTTATTAAATAAAGTTACGTACATACATGTAGTTTTTTTAAATAGTTACATTTATGTGAGTTTGTTTATTTGGATGCTTAAAATTTGGGCAAATAGACCAGGATTTATAAATCTAACCCATAATGCCTGCAAGAAAGTGTAGCTTAAATGGTGTGCATGAAAATAATAGAATAAGGAAAATTCAAATGAAGAGCATGAAAACTACTGCAGATGTTTTACAGGTTAGTATACAAACATTATGAAAACATGCCTTATGTACAAACATTATGAAAACATGCCTTATATACAAATATTATGAAAACATGCCTTATATCCAAACATTATGAAAACATGCCTTATATACAAACATTATGAAAACATGCCTTATATACAAACGTTATGAAAACATGCCTTATATACAAACGTTATGAAAACATGCCTTATATCCAAACATTATGAAAACATGCCTTATATCCAAACATTATGAAAACATGCCTTATATC
>NW_013676660.1:11045-13224 GCF_000517525.1 Limulus polyphemus | reverse complement strand
CTTATGTACAAACATTATGAAAACATGCCTTATGTACAAACATTATGAAAACATGCCTTATGTACAAACATTATGAAAACATGCCTTATGTACAAACATTATGAAAACATGCCTTATATACAAACGTTATGAAAATATGTCTTATATACAAACGTTATGAAAACATGCCTTATATACAAAAATTACTTTGAGCATAGAAATTCGTGACTTATAAATAGATTAAATTATTATGCTAATTTTACGTCTGATAACATAAAGTTATATTATCAGGTAAAAAATATTTGTAAAGATAATAACATGTAGAGACTGAGTTAAGGTAGCTTTATAAAACATTCAATTTTTACACCCCACTTGAACCAATGTGTGTATATGATTTTAAAAATATACAAGCCCAGTTTATAACTAGTGACAAGTGTCGAATCAATTTATAGATTGGGCTTCATGTACATATATGTTTTTATATTTGATTCTGAGTTTAGTCTTTTGTGGACTTTGCTATCTGTATTAATGTAGATAAGGTAAAGAAATGTTAATATTTTTATTTGTAAAAACACTAAAGTAAGATACAGTGAGTTTATACTGCGTCACTTTGAGATATATTTATTAACAATATTTGTGTTAAAAGTTCAATAATAATTAGAGTATTGAGATTTATGTAAAAATCATGTTGACCAGAGTAAAAGAAGTTAACATTATTAACATGTTTTACTTTACAGGTATTAATCAGGACCACTGTGGGTCAGTTGGAGCGTGTGAATCTGTAAATAAAGTGTTGCTTGGATCACACCAACCTCAATACAAATGTTTTACCTTCGATACGAGTTTTATTCTAGAAATCAAACGTAGAATTATTGTAGTCTAAAGCATGTTATTATGTTGGTTATATCGAGAAAAAAAAATATGTAAATAGAAAAACATGCCTTTCATAAGTTTGAGAAAATTAATGTTCTATAGTGAGATAATAAACCAGGCTGCTGGTTTCAAAAATGTTCTTTTTTTTCTTCACAATTTGAGTAGTTTTCTTACTTAATTTGGTGTTTTTCTATGTATTGAGTTAAACACCGACAGGTTTTGTGATGTACTTTTACATTGTAAGAGGGCATTAGTTATAAAAGACTGTTTCAGATGCTGCTGTCTTGAGTGGAAAATTAATCTACAGTGATGCACTACTAGCTCTAAGATAAGAAAATTATTTAAAATTGTGAACGATTAGATATGCAGGATGTTCGATAATCCATATTAGCTTTAATTGTACGTATATTCAAACTATTGCATCTTCCTAGGACATTTATCCTTAACACACTTTGCTGTAGATTGTAAAGGGTTGTCCCTGACATCTTTCAAAATTATTCCAAACTTTATAAGGTGATCCTTGCATTAAACAGATCTATAGATGTATGTATTGTTTCGAAGAGAAGCATCAGAGAACCTGTTCTGGTGTGTGTGTAAGTTCGTTTTTTAACTTTTCCAGCCAGTTAAATGTGTATATACTGTTACTTTATCTTTCCAAACAACACAACAGTAATAGTTTGTGCGAGTAAATCTATAGTAATATATGTATATATAGAAATCTCAGAAGGTTCAATTGTGGTACCTATATTAATGTTATACATTTTTCTCCTCATTAACAAGAGGTGAAATTATTGAAGCTCATAAAATAATAATGGGAAAAAAAGTCATTTTAACAAATTGCTTCAGTTAAAATGGAGTAGTAGTACCAGCTGTGCATTTTTATTGATCGCTTATAACTTCACCTGAATACTGACGGGAGAGACTATACGATCATTTTCTCAAAATGCATGAGATTAAATATGTAGTTAATACTTTTATTACCAAAACATTGGATGAAAAAAAAAGTAATTACTGGCCACTCTGAATGGAAAGAAAGCTGACTCCTAATGTGTTTTTTACAACTAACTAGTACTGTTCCACCCATTTCATTTGTTCTGCTAAATTAAATGCCATTTTCTTGATTTGATAAATTGCTTATTTTTTTATATAATGCATATCAAGAAATTGATTTGACTTGCACAACAGGAAGGATTGTATCACTTAATTTTTAAGTTTTCAAGAGTAAGAGTACTCTCCACACATTTCAATTGTCATTAAACAATATTTTCTTCTTTTAGAATTGAAGAAACTTAAAATATGCAAGTACGTTATAGAAGACAATAGATAT
>NW_013676660.1:0-10606 GCF_000517525.1 Limulus polyphemus | reverse complement strand
GGTTTTAACCTTTTTTTTCACTACCGGCCAACTCCAAAATACTCTGGAACATGTAGTATATTTTAAATGTCTTTAATTTTTGATAAACTGTTCCCAGTTGAGATTCTAGTGTAATATATATATATATATATATATATAGAAAAAGCAGCCTAACTTTGAAGTAATTAATTTTATGCAACTGTTGTAGAGGCCAAACATCAGTTTCTCTCAAAACGTGTATTAGTTCTGTTAATAAAGATTTGTTAAATCTCACTTCTATTGTGTTATACGAGTTTGTTTTTTTAAACGAACAAAACTATTTTAACTTTCACAGACTCAAACTTTGAGTAACTTGTGTTATTTAGCTTCCTCTTTCAAGTAATCTTTTTTGTACTTATGTGAAATTTTGTATGTCCCAAAACATAGAAGGTTACAAGATTTATCCCTAAAAAAAACAACTTCAACCCAAAATAAAAGTTACTGTAGCACAGAGTAACTTAATAATCCAGATTACTGGATCACATAAAACGTGAAGTCCATTGAAAGAATAAACACAAAGTAATTTAAAAGATTCCCTCCTCAGTGGATGGTAAACAATGCGTTTCATTTTTTAGACAAACATTTTAAGTTTCTAATATATATCTTACAGTAAGTGGAAGAGTTATTAATGAGACAAGTTACTACTGGAATAAAACTTATGTCTCACTGTTCCACCCACCTCAACAAACTATGTATCTTGGTATTTTAAACACTAAACAATAAAACGTGAACTGCGGGTGTTGCAGGGTGTTACAAACTATGTATCTTGGTATTCGAAACACTAAACAATAAAACATGAAATGCGGGTGTTACAAACTATGTATCTTGGTATTCGAAACACTAAACAATAAAACATGAAATGTGGGTGTTACAAACTATGTATCTTGGTATTCGAAACACTAAACAATAAAACATGAAATGCGGGTGTTACAAACTATGTATCTTCGTATTTGAAACACTAAACAATAAAACATGAACTGCAGGTGTTGCACTTCTATACCAAACACATTAAAGATACAAAAACTATTGGAAGTGGAATTTAATGTCACTGACGAGTTTTACATAAAGAAAAAAAAAATTAAAATTCACATATATAACCTTTTTCTGCATGCAGACAATACAAATTGGATATTGTAACATAACATCTTCTGCAAAATTCTGTACAAACATATCTATAATACAGTACTTTATACTTCAAAGTTATAAAGACAAAAACTTTAATATTAAAAAAAAATTCATAAAGAAAATAGCCTCCTAGATGGTAAATAAAAGATGCAAGCACACACTAATGAGTTGGATATTATGGTAAGTTGAGTACATACAACTTCTGAAACATTTCAATTAACAAGGTACATTCTATCAAAATAATAATTTCATTAAAATACATAATCTATTAAAAAAAATAACATGATATAGCATTATCAAGACATTATAACTTAGTAGTTCGTAAATGTTTGATTGAGAGAAGTGTAAATCACATACAAAATGGTTAAAAACTACAGGTATATTTTCAATTCTCATTAGATTCATCTCTCAAAATGTTTGTAATTTATAGAATGTCATATAATTCTTTTTGAAAAAGTAATTTACTCAAGATGGATTTTTAGGAAGTAATAAACATTCTGAAGATACAAACTTTGTTTTTTCCTAAAGATTACGATGAAAGTGTTATGTACAAACATCTTTAATCACAGTAAGTCGTACTAACGGAACCATTTTACGACTGTTGGTTCTGCCACAGTTTAACTGCAAGAGAAGAAATCAAATATTAAAACAACAGATTATTTTGAGATCAATCTGATATATTATGGGAGGACAGATATAGTCTCGAATCTGACTTTCCACGAACACGTAATAATCTCAACCCCATGTGTTTTTCCAATTCTTAGAAATAAAACCAACACTTATTTCAACAGTTTGTTCCTTTATTTCCTCCAATTTGTTTTACAGAAACAAAAATTAACTTATTTCAGTAGCTAGATCCTTTTTTTCTTCTCCGTTCGTTCACCATAAATTTCCAGAAATACGCACGTGATATGCTCGAACTATTTGTATAGGTTGTTCTTTGAACAGTTTTTTTTCCAACTCGGTGTTTAACAAAGTTCACTTGTATTCTCTCTCTGGAAATCTCACTGGTTGAGAAGGAAGTGTTGGCTTCTTCATTACAGGGGGCTTCACTTTGGGCAAAAGCTTGATATGTGAAACACCTCTTGAATGTATAACTTCTGAACTATGGTCACCTAATGAATTGAGGGAATGTCCCTGGATTTCCACCTCCTGTTTAAAACTCCGAGGGACTTCGGGTGTGGGCTTCATCTGATCTTCTATTTGGGAAACCACTGTGAACACTTTACTTGAACTAGATTCCTGACCATTTTGAGTTTTTGTCCAAACCTTGACCGGCAAGGTTGACTTTAGCCCAGGTCGAGAACTACCTTTCTTAAGAGTGCCTTGATGTGAAAGGGCAAATCTTTCTGCTGTGGTCAATTCTGGACTATTGATGAGGGACTGAGAGGTTGGACTTTCCTTCTCTTCCTCTGAACACTTTTCCAAGGGTAAATCAAGTCCACATGGATTATATGGAAGATCCCTAACAAGGTCTGGGGTACCTTTGCTAGATGAAAGGAGAATTACTTCTGAATAATCTCCAGAATTAGTTCCAGCTAATTCTACTACTTTACCTTTAGCAGACTCAACATTTGATGAGGCACAAGTAAGGTTATGGCTAAAGTCTTTCACTTGCCCATTAGTGTAATTCTCTTCCTTTTCATGACCATGGAAACACAAGTCTTTAGTCATTAGTAGGTTTTCATCTTTTGCTAGGTCTTCCATTGCCTTTCCTACACTGCTCGAATGAACCAGTTTGGGTTGATTAAACTCGACAGAAGCAGAAAGCTGAACTTTGCGTAGAGTGGAAGGGCTGAGGCTGAGTCTTCGCCGGCAGTTTATGTTTAGGGAATGCAAAGAACCAATCCCAGAGCTGGACGTTGAGCTCGAAGGTAACGTGGACAGTGAATCTGGAAAGAACGTGTCGGATCCTAACGTCTCTTCTTCGGGTATATGTATGTCAACGGAAGGCTTGGGGCTGGCACTATAGCCCGACAGGGAATCGCTGCTGCTACTTGCATGTCTTTCACTACCATCACGACCGACTTTCTCTCTATCTTCATCCCTAACACAGACAGAAAGTACTTTCAACTCACAAGATTATTACACTCAAAATTGTCCATTATAAATGTCTAAACAGTTAAATCATATGGCAACACACACTATACTGATAGATTGTCCTGAACCTGGTTTTAACAATTTCTGTAACATTGATAAATAATCAAGTAAAGTTCCCATGTTTATCAGTGTACGACTTCTTTTATTATCCAAGAAAAAGACATCACTAACATGATACAGCAAAGTTTCAAAAGGTTTCACTAAGCAATGCTAAAGTCTGATTTAATGGCATTAACATTCGATCAGCAACTTAGTAAATCAGAGTAGATGACTAGGGGCTTTTCTTCATTCTTGACAAACCTGTCTCAGCAACTCGTGGGATAAAAATGTTGTATCATAAAACAGTGTTTTCCAAACTGTAAATAGGGTGATTCCCCCTAACTCAGTAAAGTTTCTTAACAGATTTAAACTTACAGTTCTTTGTATTTGTAAATGATTCTTCTGAAAAACGTTGTAGAGGAAATAAAAACCAAATCTTACTTCAGTTTGAGAAAGATGAATTGTCCGGCACAAGTCCTTCTCTCCCATTCAAACTCCCTTTCCACCACTTGTTAGAAACTTGGGAGTACAACTGCAAAACGTCACCCTCTTTAAAGGAGAGTTCACGATCCGTTCGACCACAGAACGTCTGCTGTGCCACACCCTCTAGAATTTCATATTCTACAGGTAATACAATAACACTATTTAAAATTGTTAACTAACACTCAGAAAACATGAAACAATTCAATACTTGTATTTTTACAGTTGAAACTTTCCACATACACCTAATAACAAGGAATAGAAGTCCGGAAGTTTCACAAATACTATGAAGGTGTAGTTCCTTCTAATTAATATCAATGTTTAATTGTCCTAAGGTTGTAGATGATAATATGTACTGGGAACGTTTTCTTCAAATGCATCTTGTTGGTTTTATAAATTGAGGATGAATTATATTCATGAAACCCTAGTGGTTATCTTTTCAACTAGCTCACAGAAGGAAAAAGTAATGTTAAGATATAACCATTTGAATGTTGTAGTTAAGTATATTTTTGTTGATAAATCACTAACATTTTTGACAAAGACAA
The DNA here is from genome assembly GCF_000517525.1 of Limulus polyphemus. Taxonomy (NCBI): domain Eukaryota; kingdom Metazoa; phylum Arthropoda; class Merostomata; order Xiphosura; family Limulidae; genus Limulus; species Limulus polyphemus. The sequence goes on along the minus strand of NW_013676660.1, from coordinate 6,299 downwards.
CAACTTCAGATAAATGTTGCTGTTTTTTTTTATATTCTACTCAACATTTAGCTGAAGGTTTTTGTCTTTATCAAAAATGGTTTCCATCTTTTGGTCAGCACTGAAAACTTTAAAAAATAATAAATCACTAACAGACAAACAGCTTAACACGGTGCAAAGAATGTCTCTACTACATGAAAATCATTTGGTTGTTAATTGATGAAATACTTAATTAGTTTATATCTGTAGATCAGGAATTAATGAATAATTTCTACAAATGACACACGTTACATTAAGTGTCTGGAAACAGAAAAGAATGACACAAACAGCTGAGGTAAGACACACACACACATTACATTAAGTGCCTGGAAACATAAAAGAATGACACAAACAGTTGAGGCATGACATGTTACATAAAGTGACACAAACAATTGAGGCATGACATGTTACATTAAGTGCCTGGAAACATAAAAGAATGACACAAACAGTTGAGGCATGACATGTTACATTAAGTGCCGGGAAACATAAAAGAATGACACAAACAATTGAGGTATGACATGTTACATTAAGTGCCTGGAAACATAAAAGAATGACACAAACAGTTGAGGTAAGACATGTTACATTAAGTGACACAAACAATTGAGGTATGACACATTACATTAAGTGCCTGGAAACATAAAAGAATGACACAAACAGTTGAGGTAAGACATGTTACATTAAGTGCCTGGAAACATAAAAGAATGACACAAACAGTTGAGGTATGACACATTACATTAAGTGCCTGGAAACATAAAAGAATGACACAAACAGTTGAGGCATGACATGTTACATTAAGTGACACAAACAGTTGAGGCATGACATGTTACATAAAGTGACACAAACAATTGAGGCATGACATGTTACATTAAGTGCTTGGAAACATAACAGAATGACACAAACAGCTGAGGTATGACACATTACATTATGTGCCTGGAAATATAACAGAATGACACAAACAGTTGAGGTATGACATGTTACATTAAGTGCCTGGAAACATAAAAGAATGACACAAACAGTTGAGGTATGACATGTTACATTAAGTGCCTGGAAACATAAAAGAATGACACAAACAGTTGAGGTATGACACATTACATTAAGTGCCTGGAAACATAAAAGAATGACACAAACAATTGAGGCATGACTGTACCGGCCACAATCAAGAAGTTTAGCATTCATATATTATAAATAAGATAGCCTCAATTCTATTCCCTAATTTTAATATAGCAAATAACACATCACCTTAACTATTGTAAATGGTTGTGTTTGTTTCCACCATTAGGAATTGAATCCAGGATTTTTCTATTGTGTGTCCATAAACTTACCATTGTCCCACAAGGGACCTTGCAAATGGTTATTTTGTCCCCATTAGCAACAACTATATTCTTTAAAATTAACTCTTACTTTATCATAATTATTTTGTGTATTAAATATGTATTTATTTTGATAAATCTTCCTTATTACGTTTTATGTTCAAATGTCACTTTAATTACATCTGTTGGTATCTAGGTAACAAGCACTTGTTTTGACAGCAACTGTTGGTAATAAGCACTTGGATCCACAGTATCTCACTGTTAACAGGCAATCAATACTAATGAAATGTATCTAATTATTAAAAGTCAAGGTGTCATCAATCACTGTACACAGTGGAATACTGGTGCTTAACAACAAGCAGTCACCTATCAGTGTTCTCACTGTACACAGTGGAATACTGGTACTTAACAACAAGCAGTCACCTATCAGTGTCCTCACTGTACACAGTGGAATACTGGCGCTTAACAACAAGTAGTCACCTATCAGTGTTCTCACTGTATAGAGTGGAAAAGTGGCACTTAACAACAAGCAGTCACCTATCAGTGTCCTCACTGTACACAGTGGAATACTGGCGCTTAACAACAAGCAGTCACCTATCAGTGTTCTCACCGTACACAGTGGAATACTGGTGCTTAACAACAAGCAGTCACCTATCAGTGTCCTCACTGTACACAGTGGAATACTGGCACTTAACAACAAGCACCCACCTATCAGTGTCCTCACCGTACACAGTGGAATACTGGCGCTTAACAACAAGCAGTCACCTATCAGTGTCCTCACTGTATACAGTGGAATACTGGTGCTTAACAACAAGCAGTCACCTATCAGTGTCCTCACCGTACACAGTGGAAAACTCCTGCTTAACAACAAGCTTGTGACTGATATATGGGTACTTTAAAGAGCATCTCGATAAACTTGAATGTTAATGTAACTGATGTTTCTATGATGTAAAAAGTTTTTTTTATGATATACCTAACTCTGCCAAATGAAATTAAAAACAAAATCAACTTTCTTCCAAAGTTAAATACCAAAACTATATACAAGTTAAAATTCCCATTTTAACCCTATCATTATTGGGGAATTACATCTATAACAACAAGTTATTTGTATTTATCCTTAGAGAATGTTCAAGCAACTTAGTTAAAATCTTAGGTTATCTGCTATCAGTTAGGATTCTACTTAACAGACAATTTTTAATTTTAACCCTGTATTTGTCAGAAGATTAATTTTAATCGTTTTGTTGTACATTAGTCCTCTATTTCTCTCTAAAAAGATGGTATCTATGTCAAAAAACAGAATTTCATTATTATATTTTCAAAATCAAAACTATTTACTCAAAAAATACTTCAGGTTTTTTTCAGTGTAATCAAAAACTCATGTTTTTAACAAGAAATTAACGTCCTCACCATCTTCACTAGCAAGAATCTCTGCTTCAGAACTATCCAACGTATCGAGATCGTCGGAGCATTGGTCAACTGGAGACTCGCCGACATCACTAACCATGAAAAAACAAAAAACAAAACTGTAATTTCAAATAAAAACCAACAACATACTTTTAGGCTTATCATCAACGATGAAATATAATACACGACTTTTCTCTGTACATTCTGGAAAAGAATGATTTTTTTTGGTCAAAATTGTAAAACCTGAAATCATAAATAACGTCTACATTCATTCAGGAAATGTTCTAAGACCCTCTTCTGTCTTTCATTATAATTAAATAAACTTTAGTTTTAGACAAATTATCAACCTAAGCATTCGTTGATATTGGTCGATTTGTTGTTAAGCACAAAACTATAAAATACTCTGCCCACCATTGGTATCAGATTCCATTTTTTAGCATCATGAGCCTGCAGACTTACTGGGGGGTGGGGGGGTGCACATTTGTAGATATTAGCTGTTTTTTTTCATTTTTTAGCATCATGAGGGGGGGGGGGGTTGCACATTTGTAGATATTAGTTGTTTTTCAATAAAAGGATTGTAAGGGTTAACAATAACTGGATAATATAATCCTTCCAAACTTTGTATGCCTGTGTAATACTTACTCTCAACAGAAACCAAATTTATATTGATAAATACACTTACCATCAATAGTTAAAGTTGCAACAAGTATTGATAAAAAAACCTTTACAACAGTTAAAACGTTTATTATTACTAGCTTGTTCATGAACATTACATAAAACTAAATACATGCATTTATATAAAATTGTATTACAGAATAGAAATAGTATCAAAATACATCTGTATTGGAAGCCACTGTCCTAGTACATTAATATTTTATCAGTCAGTTCAGAGGAATTCCTTAAAAAGTAATTTAGTGAACATTAATGATCTAAGTGCTCTATCTGCTAAAAAAATTCAAAACTTAAGATTTGTTTAAGTGAACTGTATAAAAATGTTTTAATTTTTTCACAGTGTAATCTTATTTGGCCACCTGCAGCCAGGTTGGTAGATAATAAACAATATGCTCTTAAGATATCAAGCTTTAATTTCCCATCAGAAAGATTTCCCCGTTTGTGACGAATGAAACAGAACCTACTTTTCATATGGGACGTCGAGACTGATGTACTTCTCGTAGACCATCCCACCATCGTTGGGAAAGATCTCTTCCTGGTAGACAATAATGTTCTTAATAAGTTCATTGAATAAGTTTTGATTCTGGACCTGGTTTTTGTCCTCAGGTATTGGCAGCATAGACGGACCAAAGCAAGTAGCTAAGTTATGTGGGTCCATCATGTTTTCATCGCTAAATTCCGAAACGCTAACAGTAAAAAATAAATAAATTACCTCTCACAGACAATAATCAAGATTGAATAATACACAAAACCATGACATTATACAAGATAATCCTAAGTACAGATGTAACAACAGAATAATCTATTATCTTAAATGAAGAAATTGAATACAAACCATAATCCAAAATAAATATACTGCGTACAGGTGTACCAACAGGTGATGGCTAAAGTGAATATACTGAATTCAGACAAATAAAACCACAAAAAAATATACTAGTTAGTTTATAATAAGAAATAAACATCCCGAGCTTAGACACTTGAAAAAAAACAGAGAAATTACACAGTTTAAACCATTACATACTATAACTATGAACTGAATTAATCTTTGAAATAAATTCTTTAAACAAGCCAAGTTATTATTACTGATTCTCTTATGAAAAGTGATGTTTTTATTAACTCACTTCTTTACTTTTGTAAGCTGTAAAAAAAAATATAAAACTTACTGATTTAAGAACGCAAACAGGTAGCGAAGAACAACAAAAACTGATCGTGGGAGACTGGCCACAACATCTCTAACCTTACTGATGAACTCAGATTTAAATTCAACCCCTGAAATGATAGATTAAATGCTGGTTAATGCTATAATTTCACTAACCTTCAGTAAAACTTTCCTTACGTTCAGTAAAACTTTCCTTACGTTCAGTAAAACTTTCCTATGTTCAGTAAAACTTTCCTATGTTCAGTAAAACTTTCCGTACATTGTACATGTTCAGTAAAACTTTCCTCTGTTCAGTAAAACTTTCCGTACATTGTACATGTTCAGTAAAACTTTCCTTACTTTAACATGAAAGAAGCTTGAAGTATATAATGTTTCTAATTTTGATCTCTCACGTCACATTTCATCAAGGGTTAACATAACTAAGGCTATAATGTAAAAAAGGTAATTTCAGTTAACGCACAAACCAAACTTAATATGTATAAAACATATGGCTATGACCTAGTCAGATAAAAAAAGAGAATTGTGTTATGCTGACCGATACTATTATCTACAACTGACCAATTACATCCAAGCTATACTGAAAGTGCAGCATGCTTGAAGCCCACACACACAGAAATACACACTTCTAGAACGTTATTTTCTTTATTAGACACTCAAAAGTATTGTCTGCTGCAAGACTAGAATAAAACTTGTGTTTTCTAATTGTTTATGAAAATCCTAACAAATTGAAAGAAGGTTGAACTTTTTATAGAATAAATTATAATTTTTCTGTTTTTATAGTATACACACACAGGTGCTGGATAAATCTGAATATAAAGGAAATATCAAATAATTTATGTTAGATATATACATGCATCATATCTACTGTAACAGACATCACATTAACTAATCTGGCTAGGTTTCATTAAAACCCCAAACTGGCAAGAAAATTCATACTTACGGCTTATTTCCACCAGCTGATCGAAGAAGAAAATTGGAAATAAGGGTTCGCGTAGTTCTCGCAGATACAGCTTTAACACTCCCGCGACTGAGTTAATGTCGCTTGTGTCTGTCATGTCTGCTAATGGATCCTCTCCTACTCCAAAAAAAAGTTACAATTTTGCTAAGACTAATCTAGTAGTTGATACTCTAGTATTTTAGCTTAATATATTTCATTTTATTTGTATCAAATAAATTTCGAGTTTAATTCTCAACTTTATTTTAAAACGTGTAACATAACACATTTCTCAACTTTATTTTAAGACGTGTAACAACACATTTGTCAACTTTATTTTAAGACGAGTAATGACACATTTCTCTACTTTATTTTAAGACGTGTAACATAACACATTTGTCAACTTTATTTTAAGACGTGTAACATAACACATTTCTCTACTTTATTTTAGGATGTGTAACATAACACATTTCTCTACTTTATTTTAGGATGTGTAACATAACACATTTCTCTACTTTATTTTAAGATGTGTAACATAACACATTTCTCTACTTTATTTTAAGATGTGTAACATAACACATTTCTCTACTTTATTTTAAGATGAGTAACAACACATTTCTCTACTTTATTTTAAGATGAGTAACAACACATTTCTCAACTTTATTTTAAGACAAGTAACATAACACATTTCTCTACTTTATTTTAAGACAAGTAACATAACACATTTCTCTACTTTATTTTAAGATGTGTAACATGACACATTTCTCTACTTTATTTTAAGATGTGTAACATGACACATTTC
>NW_013676659.1:12500-15902 GCF_000517525.1 Limulus polyphemus | reverse complement strand
GTGTACCATCAAAAGACAGTTTTTAGCTGGTTGATCAAGAACTAATATGTTTTATTCTTTAGTGCATGTTGTTGTTAACTGTGTACCATCACAGCTAAAAACTGTCTTGTTGGTCAAGAACGAATATGCCTGTAAACACACAGTTACGAATAGCTATAATGCCACCACCCCGTGTATCTGATTTCGATAATGGTTATGGGCACAACAGAGTTAGCCCATTGTTTAACATTGTGCTTATCAAAAGACAAACAAATAAATGTTGACAAAAAAAATGCATTATTAATTATATGTTTACACAATATTTAATATGAATTTAACTGTGATATCCAGATTAGTTTCATCAGGTTTATTATGTAATGCTCAGAACCGATATTGTTTCATAAATATACACATATACAGTGTGCTTTATAAATGATTGCTTTTCTACATTTGATTGCGGTAAATACAATAGCTTGACAACCTTACTTGTTTAATTAAGTAGTTACTTTAGTTACATATTTCTCATTCTCAACTGTTTCACTAACCCAGATCACTTCTTGCAGTCTAAGGATATTATTCCACGCCAAAAAATTATAATAATTTATACATGTATCTCAGTTGTCAGTCACCATTTTCATCCGCTTGTGCTTTTGGAACCGGAGTTAAGCACTTGGCCGACGGACTAACCTTGTTAGATTATGTGTAGATATATTCTATAAAGCAGCTTTGGAGTTAAGCACTTGGCCGACGGACTAACCTTGTTAGATTATAGATATATTCTATAAAGCATCTTGTAATAATTACATTCATCAAGAACTTCATAAGAGAACATTGTGAAACAGCTGTAAAATATTAGAAAACGTGGGTTATGTACTTCAATTTATTTATATACGGAAGGATAAGGGCGTTTGAACGTATCTTACTGAATCTCGAACTAGTGTTGTTGATTATGTTCTACTTTACAAAAGTTTTGGTAAGATTGTTGATAGACTTTGTAATTAAACCTAGAACAAATACCGTTAAATCTTTAACTGTGTTGGCTTGCTGAGACTTGAAATTATACTAGTGATGGACGCTCCAAATAATCCATCTTAAAAATATCTTTGGAATGATACACTTAAAACAAGTTTCTTGAAAAGTTAGGCATTGTTTTCTTGGAAATCTTGCGGATCTACAGGACACCAGAAATACCAGTAGAGCCAATGCTTCTTTATACAAGATATTTTTCTGTATGGAGTTGATGTTTTTAAATATATATATAGTGAAATAAATAGCTTCAATACTATTAATTACATTAATTATTAATAGGCGATTAAAATCAGCACTATAAAACAATAATAAACTTAATATGAAATAAGCATTAAAATATTTTAGTCAAGATTCCAGTGTCAGTCCAAGTTGTTACCGTTAAAGTCATAGCGATTCTTCATAACTAGAAGTTATTTATCTCACATTAAGACATTGTTATTTGAAATGTATTGATCTCATCCGTCATAATAAAATCGTTTTACTATTATATCAAAAAGTTAGTTATTGAACGTACACTAGTTTTTATAGTAGATACTACACCTCAAGGTTTAGTATTTTTTTTGTAATACAAAAAGAGTTCAAGTGTGATGAAAACTTTGTAAAGTTTTTTATTTCATGTTTGTGACTTAAGTTATGCTGCATTAAGCTGTTAGTAGTGTTTGGAGAACATAAAAACATCTTGTGGTTATATTGATTACCCCAGAGTGCAGGCTAGCACAGTTTAAAAATAACTTGTAAAAAATGTCTTTACAAAAGTAACATTATAGACCTGCTTGACAATAGAGGTCGTCCTATTCACCAAACCTCAATTAAATACACTTAATTTGCTAAAAAAAAATCCAAGATCATCTTACACATGGGATCGTCTTATACACCGGTAGTCATCACAAATAGCAAAACATCTTGGCAATGATGTTACATGTTTAAAATCACAGCGTTGATAAGATATCCTCGACCACTCCTGTGAAAGAGTTATTTCTATGGCATATTTCACTTGATAACAAGTAACGTGCCTCTCCTGTGTATCTTATACATGCTATTGAAGTCCAGTGTACTTATGATCCCACTCCATTCCGTCAATCTCTACTTCTTCAGGAAATGAATCGGCTAGTTTAGCATATTAGGTTGAAGATTGTAAGCGAATAGAATTACGTCAAGGCCATTTATAGCAGCAAGTGGTTGTAAGATGTGGTCTATCACTGCCTATACCTATCCAAAACACAATTTCACCACCACAATATGCGCCACGTCTCTTTATGCAAATAGGGATCGTATAGTTCCAGGATCTTTTCGATTCAATATACGCCTGTTATCTAGGGATTGTATAGTTCCAGGATCATTTCAATTCAATATACGCCTGTTATCTAGGAATTGTATAGTTCCAGGATCTTTTCAATTCAATATACGCCTGTTATCTAGGAATTGTATAGTTCCAGGATCTTTTCAATTCAATATACGCCTGTTATCTAGGAATTATATAGTTCCAGGATCTTTTCAATTCAATGTACGCCTGTTATCTAGGAATTATATAGTTCCAGGATTTTTTCAATTCAATATACGCCTGTTATCTAGGAATTATATAGTTCCAGGATCTTTTCAATTCAATGTACGCCTGTTATCTAGGAATTATATAGTTCCAGGATTTTTTCAATTCAATATACGCCTGTTATCTAGGGATTGTATAGTTCCAGGATCTTTTCAATTCAATATACGCCTGTTATCTAGGGATTGTATAGTTCCAGGATCTTTTCGATTCAATATACGCCTGTTATCTAGGAATTATATAGTTTCAGAATCTTTTCAATTCAATATACGCCTGTTATCTAGAGCAAAAGAGGGTTAGATTAATCTGTAAAATAAGTAATACGCTACAGGTCTGGGTCCACTGTTTTGGCCTTTCTGTGACCAGAATACACTTCACTGAGTGTCTAGAATGCAGCTTTACAAAGTCTGTTTCAACATCAGAAGTAAGATCATATTATGTCGACTGGACTTTAGGCTATAGTTTACTAGAAATATGAAATGGTCATGAGTTTACAAAAACTTCTTTGAAAAATGCTGTTTTTCGCAACAAGAAAAACATATTGAAGTTAAAGATTAACTGCTTAAGAGCAGAGATGCACAATGGGTTATCTGCACTGTAACAACTCCAGGGATCGAACCCCTGAGCTTACCGCTGAGCCACCATCGTCTGAATTTAAAGGTATGATATTGTATTCCAGTGAAAAATTTACAGTTAGAGCTAAATTGGTGATTTTTACAAAAATGGTATATCAAGATTAGAAACATCTCAGAAAATGGATGTTAATTTGTAATAGTTATAATTTAAATCATTCATTGATATATATATATATATATATATATATATATACTAGGAAGACGAACGAGAAGAAA
>NW_013676659.1:4539-11551 GCF_000517525.1 Limulus polyphemus | reverse complement strand
GTCCTTTCGTCACATAACATCATATTTACAATGTGTCCTTTCGTCACATAACATCATATTTACAATGTGTCCTTTCGTCACATAACATCATGTTTACCATATGCTTCCTTTCACTGAATTATCATTACAAAATGTCAGAGGTTATGGTTCATCAAATTAGACTCGATGAACCAGACTGCATATTATAATTCTCAAAATACATAAAGATAATTATGTACTGTTTGATCGATCATAATTTATATTTATTGTGGTATATTTTAACCTTTATTTAGTATCGTAAAAAGTTTTTAAGTCAGTTGAAAGGCTTCACAAATTTTCACGGTATTTATCGTTTGTTACTTACAAAGTTACCTATCTCTTCAAGGAGCAATGTTATTAAACTGATGGAATCACTAAAGAACAAACGTTTGAACATTCTATAACAACATAATACTTTTGTCAGCAAACATCAGTGAAGATATGAAGATGACCAACGATTTCAAGTTCCAACAGTATGCACCTTTATTTGAGCAGTGTTTGAATTTTTAGCTCACTAACATTGAATTTATAGCTGCTCATCTGTTAGAAGCAAAACTTTCTTTTCCTGGGCATTTCTGTAAATAAGCATTTTAACTAGCATGTATCTAGACTGACAAGATTATACTCACAGCTTGATAGACCAGTAAAAATTGATATAAAATTAGTCGAACCTGGAAAATTTTGATGACATCCAAATTTTAGTGTCAAAAGTATAGTAGTAACTCATAAAAAATCCAACCTAAATCAACCTTGGGGAAATTTGATTATTCAGCATTTAAAATTATGCCCACGTATAAACTGGCGGGCACACAATTTAACCACTTTATTCATAACTTCGATGTTCTTGGAGATAATTTGACTGGCGTTAAAGGGCATTTTTAAATTTTAGCATTGATTAACATAAAATAGAGTTATGTTTTTTTCTATTACGCCCAAAATGGCAGTCAAATCCAATATGGCTGCTGGAAAGATGTACTGGCCGTCCCTGCAAAGCAATGTAGACCTTTACGAATGATTACAGATATAATGTTAACTTTGATTAAAAGATCCAGAAGAAGGCGCTTTGTTATTTTCTATTATTTGGCCCACGTGCTTGTTGTCCTACAAGTAGAATAAAATGGAAAATTGATTGATGAACAAGGACTTTGTGTAATTTGTGAAGAGATTGGTGGTAGAAAACTTGGTGTAAAAGGTATTACTTCTTTTTATCAAAGTTTCTCAGCAATATGGTGATGACAGAGACAAAGTGGTAGGCTTATCTTCTGATAGTGCCTATGTTCGTGATGGCTGCTACGAAAAGTGCACAGCACCAAAAACATTTTCAGAAGATGTAGCGAATACATCATCACAGTGTCTAAGGTTTAAAAAGGAATCCTTTGACTATCCAACTCAATCTACAGCAAGAAGATAATGAAGAAGTTCGTCATCCAGATCGGCATTTTTACATTAGCAATGTAGAAATTTTCAGTAAAGAAAATAACAGAATTGTACAAACCAAACTTATGAAAATATGTGAAGAAAGACAAGATACATGAATATTGTTTGAATCTGATCTACGAGCTGTTGAGGCTAAATATCATAGAAAACGTATGCAGGCTTTCATGTCTAATTGTAGAATTTTACTTGATAGTAGTGACAACATATCCCAAAATCAGTACAATCTCAATAACCTATGTGCATGGCTAAAAGCGCAATCTCGTCACCAATTCACAATACTCGAATTGAGAGAATAACTAGCATATTATCTACAAGAGGATGTTCCTTCTTTCATTCAGCATAAAACATTTAAAACGGCGTTTATTGGATCAGTTTTGCGACAGAATCATGATCACTTGAACAGAAGGTATTCACAATATCCTAATATTCACAGACAGAGCATCATAAATATTATGGAAGTTGGTATTGCTTTCAAGGATGAACTGAAAATCTTGGACTACCCAGTATCTCAAAGGTACTTATCCTGATCCAAATGATATTGATTTTGAAAAACTGTAAACTTATGTTCTACCACTTCTCACTGAATTGATGAAATCTATGTTTTCTATCATAAAATGAAGCTGACCAATGTAGCTCTGGGACATGCATAATACAAGTTGCTGGAAAGCAATATTACATTTCACCATTTTTACTTTTAGTGGATCCCTTCAGTCATCAAACAACAATATCACGTATGCTCCTTGATGTAAGCTTATCACTTGGGTTTTCAGCAAGCTATCAGCAGGTGATGGCATTTCAACGATCAACAACTGTTAGCTGACCTATACTCTGGCATTGTTCTAAATGACACTGGTGGTGGATTTTGTCAGAGGGTGGTTGATAATTTTGACTATAATGAAGTCATCATGACAGGGTACGATTCTACTCATTTTATGGCTATCATCATAAATCAACCTCCAGGTGAACCACAAAGCAAAGAAAATACAGTGAAAAGAGCAAATGTAATAGCTGAAGAAATTGCTTAGGCTGGTTATTTTGGCCAAATCATTAAGTCTTATAAAGACTAGTTGCAATCTCGATGTCAAAAGTGAAGTTTAAATGCCTTGAAAAAGCGCAGCTTCTAGTTGATCAGTATAAGTTAATTGGTATCTTATAGTTGCATCCAAGTAAACTGAATCCTAATCCACCCAAATGGCAAGGGTTCATATCCCCAATATCACACTAAAATTCAACCCAAGTGCACCATACAGCTATTCTCTGCAACGCAATGATGCCACTCAACCCTCAGACAGTCGAAGCCGTTTATAGTACCATAGTGCCATGGTCTTTGTTTTGTATCAAGCCAAAAAAAGCAAATTTTTGTTATGCAGCTTTTACATTTCATCAATAATTGTATTTCAAATATTATAAAATATGTCAGGACAGCAAAGAAGAATTGAAATACATCTTTATTTATCTCGGTGGCTTTCATCAGTTGATGTTGTTTCTTGGTGTAGGATGTAAACTGTTGAAAGAAAGTGGACTTGAAGACTTGTGGGCCACTGTCTATGCAAGAAACACTATTCAAAAGATGATGGATGGAAAGGCATACACAAAAATATTCAGGGCGTGCCTGTTGACTGATGCAGCACTGTACCTGACTTCGTTAGCACCTCATGACCTGGGCCAAGACGAGCAGGGTGATCTATGTGAATTGGATTATATTTCAAAGGAAGATGGCTTAGAACTCATTCAAGATCTGATATGTAAGGAGAAAGAAGACATCTCTGAAATCTTTATCTGTGATGATGATAGAACATGCCAAGAAAACACAACTACAGGTGTTACTAATGGTTCACATGCTGATATTTTATCATTGCTACAGAACCTCTCCAATGATATCATAAATCGTCTGTTACTCCTGAAGTTGCAGCTACAGCTGAAAGTTTGTTGAATTTACAACAAGAGGCTAATGATACGAACGCACACCACCTCAACTCAAGAACTGGAAAATTGTGGTGATGTTTAGCAAATTTGTTTCCATTGTTTGGGTGATTATTTGTGCAGAGTGTAATAGAAACTGGGCGTTGCATTTCAAAGCCACTGAAGACATGCTACTAATTTTTGCTGCTGTTGGTCATAACAGTTACACAAAATGCTGCTGTTTGTATATTCAGGATTGGGAAAAAAATGTGTACTTGTTGAAAGGATTATTTTGATCAAGTGTTTTTCGCAATGAGGATAAACGAAAAAATGTTTTGGAATGGCACTTGGACAGACATAGTTACAGATCAGAGCCTCATGAGAATTGGGAAGAAAGAAAGAGGTCTGATCAATATAATTCAACGAGAAACTGCAAACAGAAAGTGGCTTTTATCTGCCCATGTCATTATACAGTACATAGATAAACTTAGAAGACTATTCGGAGCTACATCCAGCACAGCATCGAGAAACGCAGCAAGGACGTATCATACTGGGTGCAGAAGATTTATAGAAGTTTGCCACCTTCTTGAAAGTACACAATCCTTTTTTTAGATTATATGAAACTTCAGAATTATGAACCATTCTAACGGGGGTGATAGCTGAAGAAAAAAAGTCGATGCCTACTATGCTATTAATATAGGTATGGCAATTCGCAACAAAAGTATTGGAGAAACAATGGAAAATATCGTTCTTAAGGGAAATGACCAAGCTACAACACTTGCTGCCATGAGAAAACCGGTTAAGAGTGTTTGGGGAAAATGTAAGAATATCTTCTGTTGAGCTTTACCAAAGTCTCCGTTCAGTGATGTGTATAAATACTAGATTTATCTTTATTCTCATATGAACTGGCAACTGTTCATGCATCCCTTTTTAAAATGATGGTTCGATGAGAAAAGCACAGAAATCCCAACTGGCTACATATATAATTAACGTTGGATCTGTAATTTCTTAATGGACACAAGAAGATACTATGGCAGTAGTATTTGATGGCTGTGCTCTTTTGCATCACATCTTATGACCAAAGGCTAGCACAATGGAAGCATTTTATTTCTCTTTTGTAAATGTTTTTGTTCATTGGCATGCCACTGGGTTTCCATTACGTATTTGTTTTTACAACTACATGACCAAAACTACCAAAGAACCAGAATAAAAACGGAGAAAAGTCAAGAAAGGTTATTTTCCCGACACTATTGGAATAACCAAACGTCACTTCCAGGCAACGAAGAAGCTTTTTTGTCGAATGAGCAGAACAAGTAAGGCTTAGTATATTTGCTTTCTTTTCATCTTCAAGAAGCTGCCATTGGAGTGAGACACGCTGGAGATAAAAGTGAAGTCAATATTATTATTGTCAGAACAGCTCTTGAATATGAATTGTCTCACAAAGTAGTGCTTGTGATTGTTGATGATACAGACATATTTGTTTTTTTCTTTATCATGTAAAATATTCATTACACGTCTTTATGGAAACCAAGTACAGCACTTTGTATATCCAAGCAGCAAAAGAATTTTTTGGTCAAGAACTTTTCCTCTCTCTTTTGTTTACTCATGCCATCTCTGGATGTAACACTACGTCTGTGACATTTGGGGTTGGCAAAATCAAAGTCATGAAGGCTTTGCAGACATTTCAGCAATGTAGATCAAATATTTTGATTTTTGGTGACACAGCTTCGAATATCAAGGATGTTACTTGCATTGGAGATAACTTTGTGAAGTCTGCATGCTGGAGGAGATCCCGTTATTTCCCTCGAAGAACTTTGTGAAGTCTGTATGCTGGAGGAGATCCCGTTTCTTCCCTCGAAGAACTTTATGAAGTATGTATGCTGGAGGAGATCCCATTCTTTCCCTCGAAGAACTTTGTGAAGTCTGTATGTTGGAGGAGATGCCGTTCCTTTCCTCGAAGAACTTTGTGAAGTCTGTATGCTGGAGAAGATCCCATTCCTTCTCTCGTAGAGCTTTATGAAGTCTTTATACTGGAAGAGACCCCATTCCTTCCCTCGAAGAACTTTGTGAAGTCTGTATGCTGGAGGTGATCCCGTTCCTTCCCTCGAAGAACTTTGTGAAGTCTGTATGCTGGAAGAGATCCCGTTTTTCCCTCGAAGAACTTTGTGAAGTATGTATGCTGGAAGAGACCCCATTCCTTCCCTCGAAGAACTTTGTGAAGTCTGTATGCTGGAGGTGATCCCGTTCCTTCCCTCGAAGAACTTTGTGAAGTCTGTATGCTGGAAGAGACCCCATTCCTTCCCTCGAAGAACTTTGTGAAGTCTGTATGCTGGAGGTGATCCCGTTCCTTCCCTCGTAGAACTTTATGAAGTCTTTGTACTGGAGGAGACCCCATTCCGTCCCTCGAAGAACTTTGTGAAGTCTGTATGCTGGAGGTGATCCCGTTCCTTCCCTCGAAGAACTTTGTGAAGTCTGTATGCTGGTGGTGATCCCGTTCATTCTCTCTTGACTAGCTTATATTTTTTTTTATTTACTGACATACACGACATTTTCAAACTTTTAAGAAAATTTCTATTTCCCCAGCGTTGATTTTAGATTAATTTTGTGTGAGATACTACTATGCTCATGGGAAGATTTTTCCACCAGAATTTAACTATTATCGAAAATGTTCGAGTTCATGTCAGTTTTTATTGGCCTATAATAGTTTATTACGTTTACCTGTATTTAAATTGTTAATCGTTAGACAAAATACAAAATAAACTCTTTAAATAGAATTGTAAACGTTGTTAAGTATTTTATTGTTGCCTAGATTTTCATAAATATAGAGATGTTTAACAATTCCATATTACGCAAGATAATTTCTTGTTATAATTTCTCAAGATATTTTTATAGAAAGTTAGAATCTTTTTTCGTCTTACCTTCGCCAGTATTTTCGAAAGATATATCACAATTCATACGTTCTATAGTTAGTTTCTTTTTACAGAGTTTTATAAATAACAAAACACTAGTCTAAAGTTTCTCAGTCATTTTGCCGCAATTCTGTACATTAGACTAACTCTTCCAGCTAGCTTTGACTTCTTTCACAACTGACTGCATCAATTAAGCCGTGTGACATGCGGTAATGCGTCATTTCAATATGACAAAGGAACTAAGATGTCTCAACGAGTAAAAAGAATGATAGAAATATTTACGTTGTTTTCTACTTTCAAAGCTTACGCCAGAGGAAATAAATATAACAAAAATAATAAAGGCCTTGAGAAAAACTTTTATGCCTTTACTAACTGCTAGATGGTATTGTAAACTTCAAATAGTTGCTGTGGATTTGTAGTGCTAAGCTACACAATAGGCTATCTTCGTTCTGTCCACCACGGTGAAACCAGGAATTTTAGCGTCGTAAATTCATAAACATACTGCTGACCTTCCAGGAGACCAAATTTCAAGTGACTAGAGAACAAGCACAAGCAAAAAATGAAAAAAATGCCGGTGGCTATTATTTTCTTAATACGTTTAACAGGAACCTTTTTCAGAAAACAAAATGTGATATTATAACCATTATATTTCCAATACCATGCTTTATTGAAAAATGTGCAAAAATTCATATAATGGGGGCAACCATTGTAATGCTACTTGCAAGAGATTGTTTGTTTTTGAATTT
>NW_013676659.1:0-4155 GCF_000517525.1 Limulus polyphemus | reverse complement strand
AATAGTGGGATTGACCGTCACATTATAACGCCCCCACGGCTGAAAGGGCGAGCATGTTTGGTGTGGCGGGGATTCGAACCCGCGACCCTCGGATTGCGAGTCGAGCGCCCTAACCACCTGGCCATCCCGGGCCCTGCAAGAGATACTCAAAACTTGTAGTTTCACTGAAGAATTAATTTATTCTTCGGGAATAACTTAAACAATTCATTTATCCTTTGGAAATAACTTGAACAATTCATTTATTCTTTGGGAATAACTTAAACAATTCATTTATCCTTTGGGAATAACTTGAACAATTCATTTATCATTTGGAAATAACTTAAACAATTCATTTATCCTTTGGGAATAACTTAAACAATTCATTTATCATTTGGGAATAACTTAAACAATTCATTTATCCTTTGGAAATAACTTAAACAATTCATTTATCCTTTGGGAATAACTTAAACAATTCATTTATCCTTTGGAAATAACTTAAATAATTCATTTATCCTTTGGAAATAACTTAAACAATTCATTTATCCTTTGGGAATAACTTAAACAATCCATTTATCCTTTGGGAATAACTTAAATAATTCATTTATCCTTTGGGAATAACTTAAATAATTCATTTATCCTTTGGGAATAACTTAAATAATTCATTTATCCTTTGGGAATAACTTAAACAATTCATTTATTCTTTGGGAATAACTTAAACAATTCATTTATCATTTGGGAATAACTTAAACAATTCAATTATATTTTGGGAATAACTTAAACAATTCATTTATTCTTTGGGAATAACTTAAACAATTAATTTATCATTTGGGAATAACTTAAACAATTCATTTATTCTTTGGGAATAACTTAAACAATTCATTTATCCTTCAGGAATAACTACAGTGAATGAATGAATTATTAGGGTCTCCAAACTATATTTGCAAAGCACTCCACTTATTTCATATGCAAAATAATCCGATTAAATATGATATATCGGTTAACCGAATGCTTGAGCTGTATAGTAGCTGTAGTCTTAAGGTAATGCAAGGGTCTCTCCAACTTTCAAAAGGAATGCTAATAAATGATATTTAGTAAGAGCATTGTTAAGAAATACGCTTCTTTGACTATAGATTTAAATATACCTAACATGAAATTTTATCAACAACGACAATCAAAAAGGAATATGTTTGCATCAAAATGGAATATGTCTGTCATTAAAAACACTTTGACTACTAATAACTTATGACTGAGGGAAAAGATGGCTGAACAGACAACAGACGTCAAATTGTGTTCAACAGATTAGCTGCTATCTTCAATAGTAGTCAGGATTCTAATATCCCGAATCGTAATAGAGAAGCTGATAAAAAAAAAACTGCTTATTCAGATGCAAACAGGTAGTGCTGCTTCAGTTTTGTACAATACACACCTGGAATTCACTTTCTTTCTGTACTACGAGTAGAGTAAAAATCTAATGTAAACTACGTAAGACTTTGCCAATGGGACAAGCTCCTGGAAGTGGGGTAACTGTGTGGGGAACGTTCTCCTTCAGAAAGGAAAATAACACGGAGAGTGTACTTGAAGGACATTGCCAATCAAGTCCATTCAACAATATTTATGTTTTTTAAGACTCTTCCAAGGCAATAATGCAAAACTCCATAGCATTGTTTCGAAAATCATGGCGGTCACTTCATGCAATTTCCTTGTCCAGCACAAACACTATATCTATATCCAACTGAGCAACTTAAAAAAAAAGTAATAGAACACCATATTTGCCACTGCAATCGACGTATCGTCTGCAATCAAATAAGATAGCTTCCAGCATTTTATGGAGATTACGTACGCTACTCAAGTTTAGGTTATGATCGTTGACAAAGGTACGCTAATATAAAAAAGTCGGTCACTATATAAAAAACAACAGGCATTATATGTATACTAAATCTACATTTCGGAACAATTACATCTATGAAAACCAGCGAACAAAAAATAATTCCAGTGTAATTTAGAATAGGAATATTAAAACCCTTGTGTTGAGAGAAAATAATTAAGTAATTCATATACCAATCTGATAATTTAGCAGTTATTTTACCATCAGTGTGTTATAAAGCAAAAAATATACTAAAACAATTAATAAATTATAAAAGAATACAAATGGTTATTAATACTTTTCACATTGGTGACAGTTTTTAGGCTGCTGTGTGAAAAAACAAACTTGGATGATAAGACGACCTTACAGAAAACAATAAAATTCAGCATCACTATCTAAAGTATGCAAAAATATATATAACAGAGAAAGCTGTCTAAAGTTGTTAGACCTAACATCTCTGGAATTTTAAGGAATGCCCCGCCCAAAACGTTTGTCTTGCAGCTGATACTTTATTCATGGTACAATTATTTCCAGTGAAGTGTTTATTTGTTTTCGTGCAATGCTATTGTAAGGGCTATCGGCATATAGCCATCCATATATCTGACCTTATATTTCAGTCGAAAACAATGGTGCATATAGTATTATGCAAAGAAAAACCTTCGATAGTCTGTTTATGATAAGATAGAAGATTAGTAGATAATTGGACTAGTCTGGTCTTTTATGATAAGATAGAAGATTAGTAGATAATTGGACTAGTCTGTTTATGATAAGATAGAAGATTAGTAGATAATCGGACTAGTCTGTTTATGATAATATAGAAGATTAGTAGATAATTGGACTAGTCTGTTTATGATAAGATAGAAGATTAGTAGATAAGTGGACTAGTCTGTTTATAATAAGATAGAAGATTAGTAGATAATTGTCCACTTATCTACTAATCTACTATCTTATCATAAACAGACTAGTCCAATTATCTACTAATCTTCTATATTATCATAAACAGACTAGTCCGATTATCTACTAATATTATATCTTATCATAAACAGACTAGACTAGTCCGATTATCTACTAATCTTCTATCTTATCATAAACAGACTAGACTAGTCCGATTATCTACTAATCTACTATCTTATCATAAACAGACTAGTCCGATTATCTACTAATCTACTATCTTATCATAAACAGACTAGTCCAAGTCTGTTTATGATAAGATTAGTAGATAAGTGGACTAGTCTGTTAATGATAAGATAGAAGATTAGTAGATAAGTGGACTAGTCTGTTTATGATAAGATAGAAGATTAGTAGATAAGTGGACTAGTCTGTTTATGATACGATAGAAGATTAGTAGATAAGTGGACTAGTCTGTTTATGCATAAAATAGTTACAGAGAATCCAATGTTTCCAGGATGTGTTCAATATGTTTTGAAAAGAAAGAAAGAACGAAACAGAACATAAAAAGTCGGTGAAGGTCAAGGTATCAACTATGCGTCCTTATACTGTTATAATGCATGAGGTAAGATTCACCATAGGTAGACCAATATGAGGGATTGATCATAGACTGGAAGCTTGACAATACTTCAAGACTTGGGACAAAGAAAGTAATGCAGACAATTTCCTCAGAGAACAATATATCGGAAATATTATACAAACATGTTATTCTCCAAGTTACATTGTTAAAGGAAATGTATGAGGATTTCGATGATGATCCCTGTTCAATAAGAAGGCGCATCCTGTACCTGTCTATGTTCTCATCTATATAGAAAGGAGCAGTTAACAATACCCGCAGATAAAATTGCTATTGTTCAAGTAATTCTCTGTTTTGATATTACTGGTCCAGTTATAGCCAAGATTCCATATTTATACTAGTGGTTCAGTTATAGCCAAGATTCCATATTTATACTAGTGGTTCAGTTATAGCCAAGATTCCATATTTATACTAGTGGTCCAGTTATAGCCAATACTCCATATTTATACTAGTGGTCCAGTTATAGCCAATACTCCATATGTATACTAGTGGTTCAGTTATAGCCAATACTCCATATGTATACTAGTGGTCCAGTTATAGCCAATACTCCATATGTATACTAGTGGTTCAGTTATAGCCAATACTCCATATGTATACTAGTGGTCCAGTTATAGCCAATACTCCATATTTATACTAGTGGTCCAGTTATAGCCAAGATTCCATATTTATACTAGTGGTCCAGTTATAGCCAATACTCCATATGTATACTAGTGGTTCAGTTATAGCCAAGGTTCCATATTTATACTAGTGGTTCAGTTATAGCCAATACTCCATATGTATACTAGTG
>NW_013676658.1:9419-17153 GCF_000517525.1 Limulus polyphemus | reverse complement strand
ATACTTTATTAGTAAGACAAGTGTCATTTAGTGAACACTACTTTACTCCTGACAGGAAAGTATATTAGTAAGACAAGTTATTTTAGATTGATGTTAGTTTCGTTTTACTAAACCTATTTATGATAATATACATTTGTTTTCCTGTAATCCTAAGAGCTTACAATAGAAAATCGATTTGTCAACAAACTACGTTTTTATTAGACACATTGAATACAGTAACATGAGAACGATCGTAACTTTATACAAACCGATCTTTCTAGAGATTTATTAGCGATCGCAAAAGAAGGAAGTTAAATGTCTTTAAAAACAACCTGCTCTAAACCTTCACGTATTAATTGATAAAATAATGCTAATGAACTAAATGACGGAGGACTTTAAGAGCCCAACGCTGCTAATGTCATCATCTTATGTCAGAAATTTATCTTGGCTGAAAAAGCTCGAATGTTCTAGAGGGAATTCTGCTCGTATCTAATTGTTATGTTGAATGATTATTAATTAATTTTGATGTTTCCACATAATAGGTTTACTTCACGTACGACAAGCATGCAGCTACGGCATCTTTGCGTCTTCGTCTGTTTCATTGTGGTTGTCTAGGCAACGAGTCGATTCCCGTTTTATGAAGTATACCCAATGTTGTGTTGAGAGGTTTTCAAATATTTGCCTGAATGGTCATAAGAAAAGCACATTTCTGCATGACTCACTCATATAGAAGAGAGAAGTCCCCTGAAGCGCAGGACGGCCAACAGTGCATTACTAGACATTTGTTCGTGTAGGAAAGGTCAAATATCAATATTAAAAGCCACGGTGTATTTCAGATTTATAGAAAAATATAAAGCCAATAATGAGATTTGTTATGTTAATGAGGCAGGGGTCTACCACAGGCAGATCCTGGGTGGCTGATGGCTTACATCGACACTTATTTAGAGAAATTCAATACGAAGAAAATAACTCAACTAAACCCACCCCACTACGACATCAGGAGAAATTTCAATTAAACTATAAACAACCTATTCTCTCCTCCCTCCTCCGAATTTAACGTGTTGTGTTTTATAGGTAATCTTAAACCTGCTTTACCAACAAATTACGCCTACCTTTGGACAAGCCTTCTGTTAATTATCCTAATTTCAGGCTGCCTCTGCTAATACCTGTAGCTTTATAACTCTTTTGATATCTTATCAATTCATGCCAGGAACTAACTATTTCATAACTTGTTCAGCTTTAACCGCAAACAAGAAATTGGTATTTTTTGTATTAATACTTGAAAGTGGTTTCTTTACAGCCTAAAAGTACAATGATAAGAATAGAAAGTAGCATGACTCACCTGGTCGTACACAGCTCCAACCACATAGATCGTCACACAGACACTGTTTTTTCGAACTTATACAATTGTCGTGGGACTTACACTTACGGAGACACTGGCGCCCACCAATGGCCGCTTGTTCTCGGTTTCTGGGACAATCTTCTTCTTGGTAAACTAAATCGATATCTAAACGAAAACAACACACATAAGTACATCCGATATAAATAATTTAAGTCTATCTAAATACTTCAGATATGTAAAGAAGATTCAATTCCCAAATTTAACAAATTCGAAACAGTTAATATCTCTATATACATTTCAATGCCCAAATGTAACGCCCGGCATGGCCAGGTGGTTAGGGCATTCGACTCGCAATCTGCGGATCGCGGGATCGAATACCCGTCACACCAAACATGCTCGCCCTTTCAGCCGTCGGGGCGTTATAATGTGACGGTCAATCCCACTATTCGTTGGTTAAAAAGAGTAGCCCAAGAGTTGGCGGTGTGTGGTGATGACTAGCTGCCTTCCCTCTAGTCTTACACTGCTAAATTAGGGACGGCTAGCGCAGATAGCCCTCGTGTAGCTTTGCGCGAAATTCAAAACAACAAAACAACCAACCCAAATGTAACAAAATCTAAATAGTTCAGATATGTAGACCCATTTCAATGCTCAAATGTAACAAAATCTAAATAGTTCAGATTTTTAGGGACACTTTAATATCCAAATACAAGAATTTCTGAGTGTTTGCACTAAACACGGATATTTGACAACTTTCCGAATAACATCTTGTGTTTTTGTGACTTATAAGTAAAAATCTGTCTAATCTACGACTCTTCTAGATATCAAGTGAACATCTTTACAGAAACATCAATGAAACCATGTACTTTGTTGACTGTGCCTTTTAAAATGGGATGAACCTGTAAAAGCAGGCTTTTTCTACTTTATAAAGAGCTCTGGCGAGGTGGCAATAAACGAGTTGATAAATGAATTGCTTCTGACGCAGACCGAAACAAGGGCTCTAATGCTATTGGATATATAACAGTTCTGCTTCTGCAGCTGAGTCACGTGGTCTATGGGATTTAGGTTTGCTATTTCTATCCTTAGATAAATGAGAGTTAAAAAGAGTGGTTTGGTATCTTCGATAGATCCAATTAATTTTCACAGAGGCTGTGAAAACACTAATTTAAATATATCGCTGCTGTACTATTTTGAAAAATGTTCAAAATGAAGACGTTGGAGAGTAAAGACGTACAATTTAATTTATCTAAGCTGCGGATGGATAGTTGTAACTTACGTTTATTACGTGGCTCATAAAAGTCCGTGTGAACAATGAAACAGTTTAACTTCGCGTAAGTATTAAAGAAGCGATAACTTTCGGATATTTTCTTTCTTGCTGGTGAAATTAGCATGTGCTTCATAATGACAGTCTACAATGTCGTCCCTAAAATGTTGTTCACTCAGTGAGCTTTTCAACCGTACGAATCAGGCACTACCCGTTCATATACGTCTATAAAGTTTAGCTCTTCCTAAAGCAGTGTTGACTATTAGCGTCGCTTCAGTGCGTGAGATCCCAGGCGGCGCGGAACGGTAAACCCAGTCCTAGACCAGATTGAATAAATCTGCATAATTGGGTTCACTTTGTCATGAAACAGACATCAGGAGGCTATCAATTTCAAGTCGACCACTGGCCGGGAAATCGCAGCATTTCACGTGCTTGATGACACGCACCACGTGCGGCAGCTGCGTTGAAGATGTGTATGTGTATGTAGCACTTGAGAAACGTTGTCAAGGCGAGCGAAGAACAGTTTTTAATTAGAGAGCCAGCCTTTCACAGATGCCAGGGAACCATTAAAACAGCAAGGAAAATTCCATTTTCGAAACAATTTCACTAAATCACTGACTTCGGTTCTGTGCTAATGTCAGCTCAACAGGAAACTTAACGGGTCGCTCTAATCACCTGGTCGACCGTTAAAGTTTCGAACTTAAGACATCGGCAAAAAAAAATCTAAACGTACAGCCACACAAATAGCAAAAACAAAAATGTGTTGCCATGGGAACGATACAAATCAAGTTCCTAGCTTGGTTTATTAAAAAAAAAACGGTACGTTTCCAATCTTTAGTTATTTGACTTATTTAGTTTGAAGGTGTTTTTTATTTTGTTTTATAAATAAATACCTCGAATATTTTGTAGTTGTCTCTGGAAGTATTTTCTTGGCATGGATTCTACTAGACTATATTTAGAAATTAACTAGTGAAACTGCGTGCCTTTAGTCATGGAATAACATAAAACCAAATCTATCTATCTGTTTGTTTGTCTATCTAGTTTCCTTATCATGACTTGAATCATTTTACGTAAGAAATGAATTTATCTATCAATCTGTCCACCTATCTATCTATTCATTACTCTTTATCATGACTTAAATAGTTGTATGTAAGAAACGAAACTATATGTCAATTTGTCAAACTATCTGTCTATCTAGCCACCTGCTTCCTATCTATCTATCCATTGCTCCAAACCATGACTTGAAACGTTTTATAAAAGAAATTGTCTACCTATTTATCTATCCCTGTCTGTCTGTTGCTCCTTATAATGATTTGAAACGTTTTACGCAAGAAACCATCCTTCTATATATTCATCTCTCTATCTGTCGCTCTTTATAATCACATGAAACCATTTATGCGTGATTATATAACATAAACCTAGATTACTTCCCAATGACAGCGTTCGTCTGCACCTCAATTCTTTAAGGAACACCGAAGTAGGTGCTTATTGAGAATGGATATTTAATATCTACTTTAAATCTTGCAACCACAGACGCACGAGGTTCACCTGGCAAGCAGCAGAAGAGCAAGCTCTGGACTGATCAGACCAGGAAGGACATACAAGGACATTTGTTCCATCAGAAACAATAACATTGACATCGACTAGCTGCTTCTAGAGCCACACGCCGAACATACTCGATACTGATAGCTACTACATTATTCATTCGACAATTTGTAGTTTTTATCGTAAAAAAACAATTACTTGCACGCACTTACGTATATGTATGTGTTGAGCTCCAATAATTCTCTGGTATATCCACCATTTCACATTATTAAGTATCGTGCTAATTCAAATTAATTTTTAATTTCAGTAATAATTTGCTATTGTTCGTCTCACATTCTTACGTAAGGCTGAAACAAATGAATTCCTCCTCAACATATTTTACGTAAGTCAAAAATAAACTCCAAGCCCGAGTAATATGTTCGTTCAATCAGTATGTTGGCCAGCCCAGCCACCGCACCCGTTTTACATAAACTTAAGAAAGAGTTTTTTTTTTTTTAGTCTCTTTTAACTCACCATATATAAACCTACATTAATGTAGGTGTGTAAATAGTATTATGGTATTGTGTCTAATTTATTATTCAATATTATACAGCGGATCAATTGTCTGTGACGCAGAGGCCTAATGCATTCTTTGATTCGCCGCACCCTTTGCTGTGGACTGTAGTTTCGCCTATTCAAGACTTATCAACACAGTTTTGGGTCAGCAAACCAAAGAAATGCAGTTGGTGGTCTTGATGAGCCTTGAATAGGCGAAAATGCAGTCCGAAGCAGAGGGTGCAACCAATCAAAGAATGCATTAGGTCCCTACGTCACAGATTATATTTCAAAATTTACTTTTGGTGAAAAGAAAAGTAATCTGTAATATAATAAATAAGAGTGTTTTCAGTTTCTCACGGTGTTCTGACCTGATTACAGAATAAAAATAATATTCATAAATTATCACGTAAATGTAGTACAATAATGATTATCTCTAGAAAGAAAGGTGTACATCAGTCTAACCAAAAATTATAGTTAGGTAGAAAGATGTACCACAAAGCCTAACCAAAAAAACTTATTACATAAGAAGACGTACAGTAACACCCTTAAAAATAATTTATATTATGTATAAAGACGTACGATAGGCCTAACCTTAGAACTAATATTATGTAGAAAGATGTACAATAGGCCTAACCTTAAACTGATATTATGTATAATAGGCCTAACTTTATAGCTGATATCATGTAGAAAGGTGTACAATAGATCTAACCTTAGAATTGGCATTGAACAGAAAGATGTATAATAAGCCTAATATTAAGAATGGCATTAGGAAAAAATGTACAGTAGGCTTAACCTTAAGCTGATATTATATAGAAATACGTATTACAGGCCTAACTTCAGAGTTGATATCATGTAGAAAGGTGTACAATAGATCTAACCTTAGAACTGGCATTGAGCAGAAAGATGTATAATAAACCTTATATTAAGAATGACATTAGATAAAAGTATACAGTAGGCCTAGCTTTAGAAATGGCAATAGCCATACTTAAACAACTAGTTGGAGAAAAGTTCCACTGACGTTGCTAGTGGTTCGAAATACACGTAAAATAAATTTATTTATATACAATCTTGCTTTAGTTCTGTATAGTTGTCTTAGTCTTAGTATGGCGAAGGGTATTTACCTGAAACGTCGCTTTCTGTAAATAAATTCATTTTTATACGATGCCTCTTTTTAACACGTTAGTTTATGTTTATTCAAAGAAGTGGCATTAGTTAGAGAAATGTATAATACTTCTAATCTAACCAAAGAGTTGATAATAGGTAAAAAAATTTACACAAGACCTAACCAGAAACAGATGTACAAATATGCCTAACCAAAATACTAGCATTAAGTAGAAAGATGTAAAAAAGGGGTAAACGAAGTAATGATATTAGTTAGAAAGACGTTCTATAGTCGTAACGGGCCTTAACCGAAGTACTGTTATTAGTTAGAAAGACGTTCTATAGGCCTAACGGGCCTTAACCGAAGTAATGATATTAGTTGGAAAAATGTACAAAAGGGCACATCAAATAGCCTTCATTAGGTAGAAAGACGTACGAAAATCCTGATAAAAAACGTGAAATAATGAAAATATTAAATGTTTATTTTAACATTATACACAATTAGTTTAACTGAAACTTATTTGTATCATTTTATACGAATTATTGAAGTACTCATGATTCCCGTCATAATTGAAGAAATAATAATTAACTATTAATCTATTTTAGATAATAATATGTATTTTAAGCGCATGCATTTATTTTTCATTGGGCGAACGTGTGGCAAGTGAACTTTACGTGAAATCCGACGTTGTTTCGTGCATTTAGCTTTTAATTAATCAGTGTAGAAATAAACATATAATAAATCGAACATTTATATATTGCAAGAAAATTATACCAAATGTAATGAGTATATCTATTTCTCCCGCTCTGTGTTGCTAATATTATATAACAGTGTTGCTTAGCGGTATAGATGCTTCCGACGAGATACTAGACACAATTTATCAATGCAATTCATTAAGGAAGCTAGCACCCGTTCCGTGTTGTCTGATCTCATGATACTGACATGCCTAGTTCGAACCGCATACTGCTGTTACAAAAGATCCCTAACTTTAGAGGGCGTCTTAATTTCAGCGATTGGTAGAAACTCTTTGGTGGTGTAACAACAAAACTATTATTTTCGAAATTACTAACAGCACTTTTCGGAGCAAAAAACGTTAGCGTTTTAGCAAATACAGCAGTTTTATTTTTGCAATCTGCTGCTGACGTTTATTGGTCCATTTCTTTAATTAATTATCCTTCCTATACATCCACCTGTCTCTCAACAAACTATAGCCGGTAGTGGGTGATGTCTAATATATCATTGTAATGTACATCAAAATGACGTGTTTGGAAATATTACCCAATAAGCAATTAGCCTTATGGTGGAAAACAGTGAACTTGGCAATATTTTGACTGTAATTTATTTGTCTGTATATAAAAATAAAAAGTTGTTATCCCTGATTGTTTACTCTCTGAATTCAAGTATGTTGTAGTAGCCGCTAGTGGTACAGCGGTGTGTCCGCGGTCTTACAACGCTAGAAATCGGGTTTCGATACCCGTGGTGGGCAGAGCACCGTTAGCCCGTTGTGTAGCTTTGTGCTTAACTTCAAACAACGAAAGTTTTATAGTTTATTTCCAAAGGGGCTACTTTTCTATAAATCAGCTATTTTCTCTGATTCTTTCAGAATTCCACTCTTTTATAATTTTTATTTTTAAAGTGGCTTTCATAAATTAATTATTTTTCTCTAATTCATTTTTTTTACTTGTCTCTCAGTATTCAGCGGTTTTATAGTTTATATTTTATTCTTATTTTTAATATTTTGCATTTTCTTATCTTTTGACTAATTCTTTATTATCCACTTGTTACCCTAGTTTCCTGACTAATTCTTCATAGCTCAGTTGCTTCTTTAGTTTACTCACTAGTTCTCTACAGTCTAGTTGCTTCCTTAGTTTACTGACTAGTTCTTTGTAGTTTAGTTGATTCCTAGTTTACTGACTAGTTCTTTGTAGTTTAGTTGATTCCTAGTTTACTGACTAGTTCCTTATAGTT
>NW_013676658.1:5321-8419 GCF_000517525.1 Limulus polyphemus | reverse complement strand
TTGTTTCCTTAGTTTACTTGTAAACTAAGGAAACAACTAAACTATAAGGAACTAGTCTGACTAGTTCCTTATAGTTAAGTTGATTCCTAGTTTACTGACTAGTTCCTTATAGTTTAGTTGATTCCTAGTTTACTGACTAGTTCCTTATAGTTTAGTTGATTCCTAGTTTACTGACTAGTTCCTTATAGTTAAGTTGATTCCTAAGTTTCCTGATTTTGCCTTAAGTACAGTTCTTTTCTTAGTTCCTGATTTTACCTGACTAGTTAGTTTTCTGACTAATCCTTATAACCTAGTTGTTAACTTATTTTCTGAATAATTCTGTATAGTCCAGTTCTTTTCTTAGTTCCTGATTTTACCTTCAGTACAGTTGTTTACTTAGTTTTGTGATTAATTATTTATAGTCAAGTTGTTGTCTTAGTTTTCTGACTAATTTTTTATAACCTAGTTGTTGTCTTAGTTTTCTGACTAATTTTTATAACCTAGTTGTTAACTTATTTTCTGAATAATTCTGCATAGTCCAGTTCTTTTCTTAGTTTCCTGATTTGACCTTCAGTACAGTTGTTTACTTAGTTTTGTGATTAATTATTTATAGTCAAGTTGTTGTCTTAGTTTTCTGACTAATTTTTATAACCTAGTTGTTAACTTATTTTCTGAATAATTCTGCATAGTCCAGTTCTTTTCTTAGTTTCCTGATTTTACCTTCAGTATAGTTGTTTACTTAGTTTTGTGATTAATTATTTATAGTCAAGTTGTTGTCTTAGTTTTCTGACTAATTTTTATAACCTAGTTGTTAACTTATTTTCTGACTAATTCTGCATAGTCCAGTTCTTTTCTTAGTTTCATCTCCCTTTTCTTTATATTTCAGTGAGAAACGTGGAGAAGTTTATTCAATCACAATATTATTGTTACTGTTCTCGAAACGCTCTTACTATAGTTTGAAACAGAAACCACCTTCTTGATTAATCACTTTCTTTAGGTTGTTTTATCTCGTGGCTTTACGATAGACTCTAATAGAAATACACCTACTTCCTGTAGACAAGAATAGCTTAACGAAACAAACATGTATACAGAGTTTAGTCTCACCAGCTGTGACACCAACATAGCGGGCTGGTAAAGAGCTTACTTACACTATTATGTCTCATGAAACGTGCTTGCTCTGGCTGGTTTCTAACAGGCCTCATCAACAGTGATGTTTGAAAGGAGTTTCTTTGGTATGAGCAGATCCCATGGTGAATCACTTTCTGCTCCTGTTTCAGGCTTAAAGGTTTCTCGTGGTTTATGGTACACCTTGTGCAAGCTAATAGTTGTCTACTAGTTACATTATTCGAGAACACTAAACTTATTTGTTAAAGTTTCTACATTTCTATCCAAAATCTGCTATGAGTGAGATTGAACTATCGTAAATAAAAAGGAATTACATAGATTGTACATAGAACAGATGAAAAATGTAAACTCAGCTTCCCACAATTTAGGAATTATATGAGTTTTACAAATTCTAGAAAGTTTCAATGTGTTACATAGAAGACGTGTTACAATCTTATGATTTCTAGGGGTTTCCATCACTGAAGACAGGGTTTTTTCTACTTTCTGTGTGTTTTCACATTTTCTGCTATAGAAGACATTATGATTTCTACGGGTTGTCCTATCCAAACAACATATTCCGCTTGCCACGCAGACCAACCTACAACCCAGTCCTATCCAAACAACATATTCCGCTTGCCACGCAGCCCAATCTACAACCCAGTTCTATCCAAACAACATATTCCACTTGCCACGCAGACCAACCTACAACCCAGTCCTATCCAAACAACATATTCCGCTTGCCACGCAGCCCAACCTACAACCCAGTCCTATCCAAACAACATATTCCGCTTGCCACGCAGCCCAACCTACAACCCAGTCCTATCCAAACAACATATTCCGCTTGCCACGCAGTCCAACCTACAACCCAGTTCTATCCAAACAACATATTCCACTTGCCACGCAGCCCAACCTACAACCCAGTTCTATCCAAACAACATATTCCACTTGCCACGCAGCCCAACCTACAACCCAGTCCTATCCAAACAACATATTCCGCTTGCCACGCAGCCCAACCTACAACCCAGTCCTATCCAAACAACATATTCCGTTTTACACGCAGCCCAACCTACAACCCAGTTCTATCCAAACAACATATTCCGTTTTCCACGCAGCCCAACCTACAACCCAGTTCTATCCAAGCTCTGGATATAACATATTTCGTTTGTCACGCAGTACAACCTAAAACTCTTGGTTAAATATGTATTCTGTTTGTCACACATTACAACCCTTCTGACAAGACGTGAACAAACCTCCCCAGCTCGAAGTAAGAGAAGCGACAATAAGCTTAAGTAAACACATTAATGGAAAAATAAGATAAAAAATTAATATCCGTCTAGATTACGACTGCTGTGTACATACTGATACACACGTCGTCATCAGTCAAACCCTTGATATCCGAAAACAAAAACTCAAATATGAAAGCACACTTTATAGAACACTAAGTTCTTAGGGATGATTTGGTATTCTGAAAAGATAATCTTGAAAAATGTCCAGCTGGTTTAATAATCTCATAATAATTACAAAATAAAACCGTTCTGTATAAATAGTTTTTCTAATGTTGTGAAGTACATACGTATGCCGTGGAGACAAAGCAGTGGAAAAGGGTTTGTTTTAATATTTTCAAAGTCAAGAAGAGCAGAAAAATTGTGAACAGTTACCTTTATTATTATTCAAGATATATAACGCTGAGAGACAGTAGTGTGAAAATATTGTTTCAATATCCACAATGAGATGTACCACGCAGACACAGTAGTGTGAAAACAGTGTTTCAATATCCACAATGACATGTACCGTGGGGACACAGTAGTGTGAAAACAGTGTTTCAATATCCACAATGACATGTACCGTGGGGACACAGTAGTGTGAAAACATTGTTTCAATGTCTACAATGACATGTACCGTGGGGACACAGTAGTGTGAAAATATTGTTTCATTGTCCACAATGACATGTACCGTGGGGACACAGTAGTGTGAAAACAGTGTTTCATTGTCCACAATGACATGTACCGTGGGGA
>NW_013676658.1:1885-4354 GCF_000517525.1 Limulus polyphemus | reverse complement strand
CCAAACAAACAGGAAACAGTAATTAACTGTCTGCAAGTCACGTAATAGAACGGAGACATAGCAATGTAAAACTTATTTTAGTGTTGTCACGGTGATGTAACACAGAAACATGGCAGTGTAAAACTTATTTTAGTGTTATCACGGTGATGTAACACAGAGACATAGCAGTGTACAGCGTTTATTGTAATGATGTCACGGTGATGTAACACGGAGACATAGCAATGTAAAACTTACTTTAGTGTTGTCACGGTGATGTAACACAGAAACATAGCAGTGTAAAACGTTTACTGTGATGTTGCCAAGGTGATGTAACACAGAGACATAGCAATGTAAAAGTTATTTTAGTGTTATCACGGTGATGTAACACAGAGACATAGCAATGCAAAACGTTTATTTTAATGTTGCCAAGGTGATATAACATAGAGACATAGCAGTGTAAAACTTTTATTTTAATGTTGCCAAGGTGATATAACATAGAGACATAGCAGTGTAAAACTTTTATTTTAATGTTGCCAAGGTGATGTACTGAGGTGGTCTTAAGGTTGGGAAATATATTTTAATCGCGTTAATGTAGTTTCTTGGTTTTGTTTCTATCTATAGAATGTCATACTTTTTTGTTTGAATCTAACTGTATTTAGTTTATACTGAGATTAAAAGTACTCGAGAACAAAATTAAATATGAACATTAGAAAGACATTTTGTGATAGGGTAACAGCTGATACTGTTCGAACCACGGCGGAAGGGACATGATCCCCTGGGGGCCTTCTTTACGTATCTGCTGGATACCAACAAAAAAAGACTACTCTGGTTCCTTACATGAAAGGCTTTTCCAAAAGTCTATGTTTTTATATCTTGAAATCTTCTTTATAACAATTCAGTGCATTCACTTACAAGTCTTAAACTTTTTCAAACTTTTCTCCTCGTTCCCTAAAATAGATTCATTTAAATGTATATTCTCATATAAAGGTGAACCTGAAGTAATAGTTTATTCCATTTTTAATTATACTGAAAATAAAATATATAGTATGAAGTTATTGTTTTTTCTTGGCTCACAATTCAGGATTACGGTTTAATTCAAGGATGAAATAAATTCTAGATTTAAGACAGCAAATAACTTTGTTTTGGTAGCAGTGTGTCCACATTGCAAGATTTATGAAATAAAAAAGTTAAATTAATGAAATTTTAAGGTTTTCATTTTCTCTTTCGCGTTTTAATTAATTTAGAGAATAGTTGGTTAATTATTGTTCCTTTTGTATAGAGATAAACTGATTGTTTTGTTCTATTATGTAGCTTAGATATAGTTAATTAGTGTTTCCTGCTTGTTTGGAGGTGAACTGGTTGTTGTTAGTTTTGTTCTATTACGTGACTTAGAGATTGTTAATTACTGTTTCCTGTTTGTTTGGAGGTGAACTGATTGTTGTTAGTTTTGTTCTATTACATGACTTACAGACAGTTAATTACTGTTTCCTGTTTGTTTGGAGGTGAACTGGTTGTTGTTAGTTTTGTTCTATTACGTAAATTAGAAATAGTTAATTACTGTTTCCTGCTTGCTTGGAGGTGAACTGATTGTTAGTTTTAGCAATGTAAAACTTATTTTAGTGTTGTCACGGTGATGTAACACAGAGACATAACAATGTAAAACTTATTTTAGTGTTGTCACGGTGATGTAACACAGAGACATAGCAATGTAAAACTTATTTTAGTGTTATCACGGTGATGTAACACAGAGACATAGCAGTGTACAACGTTTATTGTAATGTTGTCACGGTGATGTAACACAACAGTGTAAAACTTTTTGATTATTCACAGGAAATTAGGCAGTTAGAAAAGTTTATTTTAATGTTGTCAATGCGATAACTTAAAACTGTATTTATTATTTTTGAATTGATGTATAGAAACAGGGCAGGGTGAAGCATGGTTTTAATGTCGGTAATGGCATGTACTGCGGAGACACAGCAGTGTGAAAAATGTTGCTAAGTGTCCACAAGGTGTACTGCGGAGTGTGAAAAGTCCACAAGCTGTGAGACAGTTTTATTTTAACGTTGTTAAGGAGGATT
Organism: Limulus polyphemus; assembly: GCF_000517525.1. Lineage (NCBI taxonomy): Eukaryota > Metazoa > Arthropoda > Merostomata > Xiphosura > Limulidae > Limulus > Limulus polyphemus. Next base: position 2,297 of record NW_013676658.1, on the reverse strand, counting down.
TTCCACGGTGACAACGTACTGTAAATTGTTTGTTTTAATGACGATAAAGAGATGTACTGCGAAGACACAGCAGTGAGAACAGACTGCTTTCGTATTGTCAAAAAATATGTAACATTGAGACATAGCATGTATGAAAAGTTTGTTTTGATATCCATATGTAGATGTCTCGAGGAGACATAACAACATAAAATGTTTGTTTTAATTAATCAAGGGGATATCTCGCGAAAAAATGAAAGTGGTGTACTGTGGAATTATAGCAAAAAAGTGTGTTTTAATAATGTGAAAGATGATGTAACACAGAGACAAATGTATCCACGTTATATCCCAATGACATCATTAAAACAAACTTTTCACACTGCTATGTCTCCATATATCTCCTTAACAGCATTAAAACGAACATTTTTACAGTGCC
>NW_013676658.1:0-1269 GCF_000517525.1 Limulus polyphemus | reverse complement strand
TATTACGTGACTTAGAGAGAGTTAATTACTGTTTCCTGTTTGTTTGGAGGTAAACTGATTGTTAGTTTTGTTCTATTACGTGACTTAGAGAGAGTTAATTACTGTTTCCTGTTTGTTTGGAGGTAAACTGATTGTTAGTTTTGTTCTATTACGTGACTTAGAGATTGTTAATTACTGTTTCCTGTTTGTTTGGAGGTGAACTGGTTGCTGTTAGTTTTGTTCTATTACTTGACTTTGAAATAGTTAATTACTGTTTCCTGTTTGTTTGGAGGTGAACTGGTTGTTGTTAGTTTTGTTCTATTACGTGACTTAGAGATTGTTAATTACTGTTTCCTGTTTGTTTGGAGGTGAACTGGTTGTTGTTAGTTTTGTTCTATTACGTGACTTAGAGACAGTTAATTACTGTTTCCTGTTTGTTAGGAGGTGAACTGGTTGTTAGTTTTGTTCTATTACGTGACTTAGAGATAGTTAATTACTGTTTCTTGCTTGTTTGGAGGTGAACTGGTTGTTAGTTTTGTTCTATTACGTGACTTACAGACAGTTAATCATTGTTTCCTGTTTGTTTGGAGGTGAACTGGTTGTTGTTAGTTTTGTTCTATTATGTAGCTTAGATATAATTAATTACTGTTTCCTGTTTGTTTGGAGGTGAACTGGTTGTTAGTTTTGTTCTATTATGTAGCTTAGATATAATTAATTACTGTTTCGTGCTTGTTTGGAGGTGAACTGATTGTTAGTTTTGTTCTATTACGTGACTTACAGACAGTTAATTACTGTTTCCTGTTTGTTAGGAGGTGAACTGGTTGTTAGTTTTGTTCTATTACGTGACTTACAGACAGTTAATCATTGTTTGCTGTTAGTTTGGAGGTTAACTGGTTGTTGTTAGTTTTGTTCTATTACGTGACTTACAGACAGTTAATCATTGTTTGCTGTTAGTTTGGAGATGAACTGGTTGTTGTTAGTTTTGTTCTATTAAAGTAATATAGAGATAGTTAATTAGTGTTTCCTGTATAAGGTGAACTGGTTGTTGTTAGTTTTGTTCTATTACGTGACTTACAGACAGTTAATCATTGTTTCCTGTTTGTATGGAGGTGAACTGGTTGTTGTTAGTTTTGTTCTATTACGTGACTTACAGACAGTTAATTACTGTTTCCTGTTTGTTTGGAGGTGAACTGATTGTTAGTTTTGTTCTATTACGTGACTTGCAGACAGTTAATTACTGTTTCCTGTTTGTTTGGAGGTGAACTGATTGTTAGTTTTGTTCTATTACGT
>NW_013676657.1:0-14572 GCF_000517525.1 Limulus polyphemus | reverse complement strand
GTCTTATAAGCCGTATTTCTTCACTCTTTAAATGAGATAAACTACTCAGTTCCATTTCAAATTGGACTCAAAAATCAATCTTTTTCTAAAGGCAGTAACTTTGATTCTGAAGAATTATCTTCATGGATTCTTGCTAAAAGTGAGTAACGCAGTTGACCGAGATCATCAGACTTTGACAGGCTGCATTTACTTTTTCAAAGTCTTGAATGATTGGCAATACAAAGTTTGGGTATAAAAAATTAGTACGATCAGAAAGCATTTCATTAAGAAGTCTAGCATGATAATTTCTATCTTTATTATTTATCACTGAAAAATATGCGTGGAGTTCATTCTGCTGAGTAAGTAATAGTGCAAAATGCAAAACTGAAAATTTGTATTTCGTGGTAGACCCAATGAACCTCCATACAAAATTTGGTAAAGATCCATCTATAGGGGGCGAAGTAGTGGTAAAAAACGCCCATAAAAACCGCAAAACGCAAAACTGAAAATTTGTATGTACCCCTGCATAGACCTAATGAGCCTCCATACCAATTTTGATAAAGATCTATCCACACCCTGCGAAGTAGTTACTATTATATTTATATAGATGCAATGTCGTACTCCACATGAACATTACAGCTTTAAAAATATATTTGGAAGACACATAGAGTCAATACAGAAATTGTTAAAATGCATTGGAAATATCCAGAGCATTTTATGAAAACTTATGTATAAAGGATGTGTACAAAATGCATGAAAATATACATTATATGGAGGAGTATTATATCTTACGATTAAACTGTTTGCATACCACATGTGCCGCTATAGAAAAAAAAAGTTCTAAACACAAGGTTATAGCTAACAAAGAGTCCCTTTCTCACGAGAAGCGCATTCTTAACAAGAATGGACTTCATACGAATTAAAAGTATAAGCCATCTAATTTAGCAACAGTATAAGCAGTACTTTTGAAATACATGTGTATTGAGTTTGAAACTGTTGATATGATGGACGCATAATACATATAAAACATAAAAACTAAATATTATCTTAAAATGTTAGTCATTATTTTTTATTATTATTTACACATCAATGAATACAGGACATATATATTGTTACATTATTGTAATTGCACTTGTTTCAGCCATTGTTCTTCTACGTCATTGTTGTCATTTACGTGAACAGGGTTTGTAATTAAACATGCCATCACCTTTAATAAATGCCAGGCTTTGTATTCTATAAATTGTGCACATTAAGTATATTCAGATCTAGTTTAAATTACACATGTATTTGACCCAGTGGGTGTGTTAGGGTTGCATCATTATGGACCATAGTATTGTTAGAGAATGCTTCATTTGGGCTTACAGGCTAGCACGTGCTATACAGGATTGCATCATTATGGACCATAGTATTGTTAGAGAATGCTTCATTTGGGCTTACAGGCTAGCACGTGCTATACAGGGTTGCATCATTATGGACCATAGTATTGTTAGAGAATGCTTCATTTGGGCTTACAGGCTAGCACGTGCTATACAGGGTTGCATCATTATGGACCATAGTATTGTTAGAGAATGCTTCATTTGGGCTTACAGGCTAGCACGTGCTATACAGGGTTGCATCATTATGGACCATAGTATTGTTAGAGAATGCTTCATTTGGGCTTACAGGCTAGCACGTGCTATACAGGGTTGCATCATTATGGACCATAGTATTGTTAGAGAATGCTTCATTTGGGCTTACAGGCTAGCACGTGCTATACAAGGAAATTTTACAAATACTAGGGGTAATTTAAAATGCTGGCAAGAAAGTCTGCAAAAGTTGATAGAAATATGTGATGTGAACTTCTTGGGACAGACTGGTCTTTGGAAGACCAGGAACACCTTTACTCAATATTTTGCTTGTTGTTAGATACATTCAATCAGATACGAGGACTTTTCCTATATAATTTTATAGGTAATCATAGAATTTTGCATATTTGTTGCCGTGGCTATAACTAAGGTGTTAAAGTAAATAGATCAACAGTAGTCGTCATGTTTTCACATTACCGTACAAACCCATATGTGATAATACCTACTACAGTGAAAGTATTAATTTTTATAAAAATAACAATCACACAACTACAGATTATGCCGAATGACACCAACTCCACTGATTCTAACATTTCTTGTGACTGAAGCCACTATAAAAATGCTTACTAGGTGCCAATGTACAGCCATTCCTTCTAAAATTTGTACTTAGATCTTTATGTACTAAAAGGCTTAGCTACGCCTGACAAGATTTGTATTATACCTGTTTGATAATTGCCACAACCCTTAAGACAGCAGAGTCCAACAGGTTCTATTTTGCATACAGAGATATATACATTGTTCACACGTTCATTCATTTCATATCAAAGATAAGGAAATAAAAACGATAAAAGGTAAGCAGATTCTTTTCTGCTGAAATATAGATAAAATACTGTAGATTTATGATTACAACTTTATGTACACGACAAAAATTATATGGCAAAATCTAAAAAGGCATTCAGAGCAAATTATATTTAAAGAATAAAAAGACACACATGCCAACTGTAATTTTAATAACAGCATTTGTTGTACTGGTAGTGTCTCAAGCCAGCAAGTCTATTCTACAATACACATCGTGGTCACAAGTAAATAGACACCACCTATTCAGAGAAAATGAAATTTTTCAGTCATATTCACATTAATTGATATATTTATAATTTAATTAATATATAGTAGATCTTCCTTTCGCTTCGTGTAGTTCGTTGATCCTTTGGGGTATCGTGAGAATCATCTCGTCAATTTTAGATTGTGGGATTTTCGCCCACTCTTGCTTCAAAACTTGGAGTAGATCGCTCTTCTAAGTTGGTTTCTTTTTTTTTTTTCTTTTTTTGTTTCTTGACTTGACGGTCGAGTATGGCCCAGAGGTTTTCGGGGTTCACATCAGGAGATTGGCTCGGCCAGGGCAACTTCTGGATACCATTTTCTTCCTGCCACTTTTGGGTGTTTCTAGCAGTGTGACACGGTGCTCCATCTTCTTTGAACAACGTTGTGTTCTTGTCCACGAAACCCGAGAAATAAAGTGGTAAGAGTCCTTCCTCCAATATTTCGACGTATTTCACAAAATTTATGTTGCCAACGCACCCCACTAAGCTCGATCTCCCACCAACTCTTGGTGAGGCATTCTCCAGACCCATATCTTTCCACTGTCCAAAAATTGGGCGAATCTTGATTCGTCTGAGAACAATACGGTCTTCCAAAAGTACAGAGGCTTGGTCATCATATCACTTGCCCACTTCTTTCGTCTGACTATGTTGGCAGGTCTTAATAATGGCTTCCGTCTAGCTGCTCTGCAACGATAACCCAATCTGTGGAGAATCCGTTGAACACATTTCGGGCTCATCCCACCAACTTTGGCCACTTCTGTAGTCGTTAATCTGGGATCCATTTCGATGCTCCTCTTGACAGCCCTTTTTGCCCTCTCCGATGGACCAGGGCGCTGCTCAGTTGTTTCCTGAATTGCGAAATTTGCCGCTGACTTATTCCACCATCTGCTTGACCAACTATCCTTTCTCTAACAAAATCTGACAATTTGAGAGAACCTTGAGTTCTAGGCATGTTGTAGCACAAGATAATTAGTGTGCGGACAATTTTCATTTATATAGTGTTCTGTGAACACAAATTAGTTAGCATAAATCAGTTAAATGACGAAAAATTAGGTGTATTTACTTGTGACCACTCAGTGTATATTGTCATTCTATTAGGTTTACTTTAATGCTGCTAAATTATGAAACGATTGCTAATCAGTTCAAAACTACATGTGCCTTTAACATATATTGTGACATCAAACTTCTGTCATTTTCCTGCTATTTCAAATTTCTTTTATACAGCTCTCGCGAGACATGCCGTATCAGTACTAGTAAGAGTTTGAGACACGGCTCCTGTGGTTATAGACACTTTCTTTCAAGATAGAAAGTAAATCTGTCAGGGCAGCGACTTTTTTATTTTATTTCGCAGGAGGGATAAGCAAGCCAATCAGATTAAGGCATTCGCCGTGACGTATAGATATGATTATTCGTGGTTTAGTTATACGCTATCCCGCCCCCACATAAACGTATTCTTTTTTTTGTATGCCAGTAGGTGTGAAGTGTGTAGATTGCGGATACATAATTGCGGGTGCATTTTAAATAGCATAAACAAGTGTAACATCTGTATTTATCAGCCGCTTGATGTACGTTGAAAAATTGGCTTAAAAACCGAAGTACTGATAAGCTTAAGCGTAATTAAAAGGAATACAATAGAGCTACCTTGAAAAATAATGCAGTCAATTTTATTGGAAAATCGCGTGGCTCGTAAGAGTAGGTTAAGGATAATGATGTATTGCTGCACAAAAGATAATAATAATTATGAAAATATGGAGATGTATTGACCTACATTTCAGCCACCGCCTTTATGATTTGCAGTCAAAAATCAACAATAGGAAAATTAAATTAATGTTAGGCTTAGTCTATATTCTATGGGTTGGTTGACACGCCACTTCCTGATAAATCAGTGTTTGCGGGGAGTTGTGAGTAATTTGTTGGAATGATAACACACAATGTATGTACGAACAGAACATTACATCCGAGTATGATCTGAGCCTGATTTTTTACTCCCTAAGGCTACGAAATCCTTACATTTTGGGTAGCGTCAGGGCAAGAGCTAGCACATCTACCTTGAACAAGTTGATTTTAGTTAATGTCATTTGTAGTGTATGCCTACAGCCAATTTATAGTTATATCTATAATAATAAAAGAGCGTGTCTGTGTGACCGCCATAACTTCAAGAGGAAAGAACCTAGAAACCTGAAATTTTGCACACATAATAAGGTGACCCTGAGTGTGTGCACTTGGGTATTATTACTTATTCACTTGTGTGACGCATGCACATCTTTTTAATGAGGCAAGCTGGAGAAAAACCATATAGAAAAGAGGTGTGACTGCCATAGCTCCAAGGGGAAAGAACCTACACAGCTGGAGTTTTGCACCCATACTGAGGGTGTACACCTGGGTATTACTTATATACGAGCACACATATCACATTCAGGCAGACACTAGCGTGTCTGTGTGACTGCCATAGCTTCAAGAGAAAAGAACCTAGAAACTTGAAATTTTGCACCCATGCTAAGGGGACCCTGAGGTTGTGCAACTGGGTATAATATCCACGTGGTGCGCGCATCTTTCATGAAACAAACTAGCGAAAACCACATAGAAGAGTGACCAACATATCTCCAAGAAGAAAGAACCTAGAAACCTGAAATTGTACACCCATACTAAGTGGACTGCCCACAGTGGCACAGCTGAAACCAGGTTTCGATACCCGTGGTAGGCAGAGCACAGATAGTCCATTGTGTAGCTTTGTGCTTAACTTCAAACAAAGTGGACCCTGAAGGAGTGCACCTGAGTATTACTTAATCTTATTGAATTTTGCACCCATACTAAGTGGACCTTGATGGTGTGCACCTAGGTATTACTTATTCATGTTCGTGTGCATCTTTTTAAAGAAGCAAGGTAGCGAAACATCACATAGAAAATAAGTGGTTCCTTATATTACAAATAGAAATCGCTGACAGACATGCGCGTGCATCTGCCATAGCTCCAAGAGGAAAGAACCTAGAAACCTGAAATTTACACCCATATTAAGTAGGCTCTGAGGGTGTGCAGCTATGTATTATTATTACTTATCCACGCGCATCTTTTTATGAGGCAAGCTAGCTTTGTTTGTTATTAAGCACAAAGCTAGACAAAAGACTATCTGTGCTCTGCCCACCATGGGTATCGAAACTCAGTTTCTAGCACTATAAGTCCACAAACATACCACTGTGCCACTGGGGGGTGACAAGCTAGCGAAAAACCACATAGAAAAGAAGTGGTTCCTTATATAACAACTTCTAATATATATAAAAGCCGGTGTGTTTTGGTAACAATGCATTCAAACAATGGCTTTTATGTCATGTTGCTTAGCAAAAAAAGTATATAGGTTATATTTTTATGCTAAAATGGGTTCAGAATACACATACTGACATAGTCATCTAGAATATATCAACCTAATATTCTCTCTTAGCAATATATCCAATATTATGGAAAAACTTAATATAAAACACATGGGGAACATTACGAATAAAAAGTTTAAGATTTTAATATAATATCAGACTTGCACTGAAATGTTTATAGGAGACAAGACCAAATATCAGAAGTTTACATTTTGGCAATTAAAGGTGATATGTTGATTTTCTCTACATGTTTGTAAAAAGCATCATAGTAGTATTTGGTTTTATACCTGTATATTTAACTTATGTAAAAATTATTTTCATATGTATTACAGTTTTATGTTAATGTAGCCAGTGACTCTCCACTTACACAATATACTCAGTGCAATTTATTTAGCTCATTTCACTTGTATTACTGCATGAATGTTTAAAAATAGACACATATAAGGCATGGCATGATATGATATTTTATTTTATACAAAAAACACAAAGTACAATTATTTTTTTAAAATGGCTTCCACTCTCCCCTTTCAGCCATCTTATCCTCATATATATGAAAACACTATGACAAATTCAAAAACCCAATGAACACTATCAGTAGAATTTAATGCACCTTATTACCAGTTATTTCTGCTGAAGAATTCAATAAAAGAAAGCACTGTAATATAGAATAACACAAACATATAACTAATATACAAGCTACATGTATAAAATAACACTGCCACCTCTAAGAGAACACTACCATGTATAAAATAACACTAAACACAAAATATAAATAGATTTTCATAATTTAACGTTCAGAACAACTGAAAGACAAATTCTTGTCCCTAAATACTTCTTCCTTTTCCACATTTCGATGTGGACACTGTACCATCGAAGTATCACTTGCAAAATACGGCTGTCTACGTACAAGGTACACTGGCATACTTTGCAACTTATATGTTGGTGTCTTACCTCTTGTTACCTTAATAGGTGGAAATTGTGTCATCCTTCACAAAACATGTCTTCATGTGTTGCTACATTTTCAACTGGTCCCAAATACAGCTGTGTGGTAGAGTTCCATAACATATGGAAGTAGCTACAGCAGCAGCAAAAAGACAACAGTTATTAGAAACCTACCTGTTTATGAATACTTACATGTTCAATGACAGTCGATTTTAATTGAGCATGAAGAAGCCAGGCTATCTGCTTCTGTAGCTGCAAATTTGCTGCACTACATTCTATGCTGTCATACACACACAAATTGTTCATTTCACACAATTCATATTGGACAAAGTTATCCAGTGATTGTTATTAATCTGGATAAATTCACCAGCTAGTGTACAAACAGCTGAATGGTTAGTTATTTCTAACATGAAGATGCAAACATCCTGGAAACCATCGACATGTGGAAACTGAATATTCAATAGTTACTGGCACTGATTAATAATATCATCATTTAATCAGGCTGTGGGAAGAGTCCAAAACACTTGTTATTTGATGCAAGTTGGTACATGGACCAACTTGTTTACACATTAATATAGTACTCCTAGGTTTTAAATGAGATATTTTAGTGATAACACAGTGGTCTTCCTCACCTTATAACTTACCTGTATCACTTTCTTCATTATTCCTCCTTACCCCTTCTCCACTTGTTACAGGCACCAAGTCAAGTTTTCCCAGCAAGACAAATTTCTGGTGTTTTTTCTCTGTCTACAAATAAAATTTATATGTAATGACATTTTTATTATAATAATTTTATTTTCTATTGATAATTGAAAAAACATAAAAACATCTTTTGAACTACAAGTTCCTTATGTCTTTGTTTTTATGTATTTCTTTAATTTTTTGTTTATGAATAGTGTATTAATACACAAGTTATATTTGGGTGTTCAAAGCATTTTGCATGTGCACCAATCTTACCATTTCAGCATCTATGGTATTAATGGTATGTGTAATTTGACTACTTCCATTGCTTCATCTTTGTCCTTATTGTCCATTTCTTGGGTATCTTCTGTTACGGCAGTTAGTTTGGCTTCAGTTTCCATTGGAATTTTTCCTGTTCCTCTTTTCTTCAATTGTTGTCTCCTTTCCAATCTTTTGTTAATGAATTTAGATTTTTTTTGTATATAAAACATTATCCATCTAATGCTCATTAAACTTAACTCAGGTAGTTGAAATGCTATGAGTCCCAGGAGTAGGTCATAAATGTCTACCTGAATAAAGTGTAGTACTTTCTTGAATTGTAACAAAGTAAGAAGTTTCTTTTACAATTACAGTGTCTTGCAAAAGTATTCACCCCCTACAAATAATGTCACATTTTGATGAAATACAAATAATGTAAACAATTTTTAATGAACTTGTTTTTATTCAAAACTCTACTGATCAAACTTGACACTGTTATGTGTGACGGAGGTTGAATGTCAGCAAAACCTGCAAAGAAAATATATATAAATTGAAATTTGCCTAAGTCAGTACTCGGTGGAAGCATTTTTGGCAACAATTGCTGCTGTGAGTCTTCTTGGATAGGTCTCTACCAGCTTTGCACATTGGGATGGTGTACTTTTTGCCCATTTCTCCTGGCAAAATTGCTTCAATTCTCACAAGTTTGTCAGGGATTGTTCAGGGACTGCAATTTTCAAGTCTTAGTTTTAGATTCTTGGCTGACTCAAGCAGCTTTTCCTCTAGGATTCACCTGCACGTTGCACCATTCATCTTCCCTTCAATCCTGACAAGCTTTCTAGTCTATGCTGATGAGAAGCATCCCAATACCATGATGTGCCACCACTATGCTTGACAGTTGGGATGGTGTTGACAGGATGGTGTGCTGTATTGGGCTTGTGTCTGATGTAATACTTTGAATTTAGACCAAAAAAGCTCAATTTTTGTTTTGTCTGACCACAAAACCTTCTGTCACATGTCTACAGTATTATTTACATGCTTAGTTGAAAACACCATACAAGATTCAAGATGATTCTTTCTTGCCACTCACCCATACAGGCCAGCTTTATGTAGGGACTGGGATATTGTTGATGTATGAGCATTGACTCCCATCTCAGATATGTAACTTTGCAAATCTTTCAAGTCATTGTTGGCTTGACAGTGGCCTGGCTGTTTAGCTTTGAAGGGTGGCCTGATCTGGGTGGTATGAAGCACATTCTACTTCTTAATGATGTACTTCACTGCACTCAAAGGGATAATCGATGACTTTGAAATTTTCTTGTAACTTTCTTCTGATATGTGTTTTTCTACCATTTTATCCCTGACTTATTTGGAAAGCTCCTTGTCTTCATGGTTGGTTTGTTGTATCACTATGTGAGGTGTGTCTTGAACAGATGCATTTATTCTGAAGTCCAGTTAAACCACTTTGATTACATACAGACAGAGAACATTACACTAATTTTGTGACCTTTCAAACTAATCTTTTGCACCTGAACTGATTTAAGGTTACCATAGCAAAGGAGTTGAATACTTAAGCAACTGAGAATATTCTAATTTTCTTTGAAAATCTAACTTACTTACATAATATCAGCATTTTTTTAGCTTTTCCAGTTTGAAATAGATTGTGTAGATTCTATACATAAAGTTTCATTTGAAAGTGCCATGATTGCAAGCTCAGATGGCAATAAAATGTAGAAACTTTTCAGGTGGGTGAATACTTTTGCAATGCACTGTAAATAAGAATTCACTGTATTGTTGTTGTGGGAAAAAAATAAAAACCTTATTCAAGTATGATTTTAATTGCTTGACTGGAATATTGTTCTTCAATAACATTCCAATGGCCAAATTCTTCAATTTCATTGTCCCTTTCTTGGTGATTTCAACAATTTAATGTGGGCCTTTCCACGAACTTTCCAGCTTATAGCCTTTCTTGGTCAGTTTCAGCATGTTTCTTCTAAGCAGTAGGTCATGAGGTTGAAACTGGAACACTTTAACTCCTTTTTCCTTACTCTTCTCATACTTCTTCTGTCTCGCATGGGCTTTTTCAGTGTTATCAAGAACCTGTTAACAAATAACCAAAAGTCATTGATACACACAAGTGCTGTACCTATATTTTAAAAAGAATACAAGAAACATATTACACAAACAGTAATTAACATATCTAATATGTTCAGGAGTTTAATTACAATAGGAAAGTACAGTAATCCCTGGTGAATACGACTCCTCCCAACAATGACTTTCTTATAAATACAGCCTTTTTCCTGTGCACAGAATGATCTGACCTCCCATGAATGACTTCCTACAGGTGCGACATATGATTGTGATTTTAGGGTGAAAGGTTGAGTAACAACCTCTCTATAACGATTTTTCTTCATGTCATTTTTCTTCTGTATTTTACAGAAACACATGAATACAGTGTATACAGTATGGAACTAAGAGGTCACATGACTGGCGATTGCTTCCATTTTAGTATATGTATCTTGGTACCTCGGGGTGTTCAAGTCAAACTCCTTGGTAGATACACGTAGGTGTTTTGGTTAAAAAGCTTTCAGGTCCTGAAAGGTAACCAGGGGTGGTGAGAAGCTACTGTTTGTCTTCAGCCTGCTTGCAGAATTAAGGTTTATTCTTTTAGTGAATGTAGTAGATTTTGAGCTAGTGACCTAGACATTAAGTAACTTGATTAGGATTTACTTGCGGAGTGTGAAGATTATTAGCTCGTGGTTTGTTGAGTGACAGACTCGACTAATCTGTGCGGTAAGCATGGCTAATGAAATGCCTCAAGGCATCCGGTAATACTGTGAATGTCTCAAGCTGAGAACAGAAAGTTGTTGTGAGGAAGAAGGTTCGAAGTGTTGATTTTGAAACGTGATGTGGACATTGATATAGATCAATGTTGTGATGAAAGCAACAAAATAAATGAAACATGGAAATTAGAGGATTTTTAGTCAACTTGAAATTGTTTTAATGCAACATATTACGTTTTATGTAGTGTTTGTATTCAGAGAGTATTACCTTATTAGGTATTGGCTAGAGTCCTTGTTTAAAATTACAGCGTTTTGTACATATATACTATGGATTTTTTGAGTTGCAATGGTGGTAAATATGGGATGTTTTTTTATTATGTTAGGTGAATCTGGTTACCAATTTTTTTCCAGTTTCTCTGATGTAGAAACTGTCAGACTCGTGAACATTCAAAGTGACTCCATTAAATGTGCAAAACAAAGAAAGATGGACACCTTTTAATGAAATAAATTTTGTGTCAATTTGTAATATTTTATATGGATAAAATATGATACGTGGTTGTTTATGAAATAAATGTGATCAATGAATAAATTATTTTACATAAAACACAAACAAAGAAATTTTAATTAATCTTTATTGAATTGTTATCCATCATAACTATTATTACAGTGTACCAATTTGCTACGTTATCTGACTACCTATACAGTATATAAACCGTTAAAAAACTGTTCAAAGTGAATTTTTATAAAGAAGTAAGCATCATAATGAAAGACATGTATAAATGTATAAGACATTATTACAGAGGTAATATAAGGCTATAGTAAAGGTTCAGTATAGGTTACATACTTCTTCATGTAGCATAGTTTTTTCTTCACCATGTTTTCTGCATGGATACTAATGTCAACTTCAAGTATTGGTTTTCAGGAACACCAATATCTTCTAGCTGCTTTTATACTGCTAGCTTTGCCGTATGCTGAAATGTTAAAAAGCAGGTAGTAAATTTTGTCGATTCATGTTTACTGGTATTTATTCCATTCACCATAGTTGTCAAGGATTTGTCCCAATTGTTCTATCATTCATCAATGCTGAGTGCTCTTTTAATAATTCTATTTGTCCTTTTGTCAAGCCCATTTGTCTGAGGGTGGAACGTAGAAGTTAATGCATGCCCAATTCCCAACACTTGAAATATGTATTGGTTAATCTGAAAACATACATACGTATATGATACATGTAAGTACACACACACTAACAAAAACTATTCATAGTTTATTTCTGTAACACCTTTTTCTATTTTAATTCCTTTTGTCCTTTAATAAGAAATTAAAAACATTTATAACTAAGCTAAATCAAACATTCAGCTTATAAAATCTAATTCTGAATAACCATAACTAGTACATTATTAAATAAAATTATAAATCACCATACCTCATTCACAAACTCTCGCTCTTGGTCTGTCAACACTTAATCAGGATTTCCAGAACTATTAAAGGAAAGTAAAAGGATAATTTATTCTGAAGCTTGAGGATTACTAGAATTTTATATTTTTAATTTCTTCCATATTTATTAAATAATTTAAAGTAATGTTGATATTTACTACAAATGTACGTTATATTTCAAACAATACTCAAATTAACTTACTTATAGAATATATCCACCACATGACTGCTAATTTAAGGTGCTGTATTATCAATGGGACAGCAGCAACTCATTAGGTGAATTAATCTGTACAGGTTAGAATGAAGCAATGGCAATGCTCCTATTATGTCAACACCAAGCATATCTCATGGTCCAGTTACTTTGATAGGATGAAGGACTGGTACAGCAGTCTTCAACATTTCAAAAATCTGACACTTGTCACAGTGTTTAATGTAAATGATTTTTTTAGTACAGCCTTTAATGCGATAGGGTGATGAATCAAGCAGATGAATAGATATTGTTATCACCTGTTGAGACAGATTATAAAAATCATACATGACAGGTATGCATTGCAGAATTTCATCTTTTAAGCAATTTTAGAAAGCAGTATTTTGTGTGAACAATGGTACTTTTTAATTTATCATGAATAAAATGTTAAATGTGTAAACATATTGTTACGTCTCCGTTCGTTAGTTGATTTTCCGTAACTTCGTTCCCACGAAACTTTAGCGACACAAGTCCTTTCTTAATAAAACTGGTTTATTCTTTCTGAATATAACTTTACCGATACACTTATTTTCAACAGTCGCTCTATAACAAACGCTATAACAACGTACGTTAACTTCAACAATACTTTCTGACTGCAGTTCAATTACTCACTACCTACACATACACATTGTCACGTCACGCCGTGACCATCTTATATATACCAAACCATCTCCCATCTAGCAAATGCTAGAGCACTCCCGAAGGAACAGGATAGTTCTAGAAACGTGGCGTGACACTAGTCACGTGACCTCGCTGACGCAACAGTATGTAAGGGTGGTTGAAAGATAATTTGGAAAAGTTTCCAGTCTCAATACAATTTAGTTATATCAAGTGACATTTACCGGATGTTTCACATCTTCAACAATTCCTATTCAATAGAACCTCTCTGTAATCTTTGCCACTGTCTTCTTCTATCCTAAAGGAGCTGATGAATGGCATCTTCAACATATTTTCTTCTTCACATCACAACAAGCTTCTGTGGTTGGGCTTTCAGGTAAAGTCGACTACATGTAAAAACATTAAAAATCACCACAAAGTTACAACAGTATTCATATAACCAGTGGCGTAGCAAGGGTTCTCAGCACCCGGGGGCAAAGACATTTTTGGCGCCCCCACCTCTGAAATGTTTTGGCTATTCGTTTTGTGACTCATTGCCCACTTAATGACAATAACATAAAGAATTAATTACCGCCTTACAAAGGCTTCAAATAAAGTCACAATATAACATCTCACGATATCACAACTGTAAACCTGGAACTAATGAAGTATAACTTACGAGGTGTACTTACGTAATTTGTAAACCATTTTGATAGTTATGTCATCCAGTATTGTTCAAAGTCACATAGAGTAATCTTTCAAGCATGCAGAATAAATTTCTGTTATATCCCTAGTTTGAAACTTATGTTTTATATGAGAAGCCAGTCACTTGTGGTGTACATGGATTATAAAATAGATTGATGAAATACTACTTAAGTTTACAAATAACAAATTTTGTTAGTTTACAAAACTGTACATATACTTAACTAGATCTTGTACAGATAGCATTCTGGTATTCATGGTTACATTATATGAACCTTTTGTGCTTTTGCTGCTGCAAATGCATCAATTAAACTATCAAAATTTAAGGTATTAAGTACGTCTTTTTCAATACTTAATATTTCCAAGCTACTAAGTCGTTCTTGAGTCACTGAGGTTCTCAAGTATGTAAGAATTAATTTCAGCTTGATGAAGGACCTTTCACAACTAGCAATAGAAACCCCAATTGTTAACAAAATCTGCAATGCAATTCTTAAATTTGAGAAAACATCTTCACCATATGAAATTATAAATGTTAGCAAATCAGTTGCAACCATTGGTTCAGGAAAATCGGTCTGTGTTCTTTTACTTATCAACATTGTACAGTCTTTAATTTCTCTGTACAATTCTGGTCCAACAATATCACCTGGATAGCTCTTTGCTAAGTCAGAACATTTTTCTTGCAATATTCCGTCTTCGAAATCTCCAGAAACAATATTTTGCACATCTAGTAGAAATCCAAACCGTGAATCTAAATCTAGTAAGCGAGAAAATCTTCCTGTTATTTCTGTAATCAAGTGATCAATAACATCTTTCATGATGCAATAAATTTCCTGTTGAGCAGTCAACCCAGCATCAGCTGCATTTTCACCTGGCATTCGTTTACGAAGTATTTTTCTTATTTCAATGGTCAATCTCCATGTTT
>NW_013676656.1:15783-16840 GCF_000517525.1 Limulus polyphemus | reverse complement strand
ATATTCATTACAACAGGCCCTAATGTATTACTCTATCATAAAACGTTCATTACAACAGGTCCTAATGTATTACTCTGTCATGAAACATTCATTACAACAGGTCCTAATGTATTACTCTTATGATACATTCATTACAACAGGTCCTAATTTATTACTCTTATGATACATTCATTACAACAGGTCCTAATGTATTACTCTGTCATGTAACATTCATTACAACAGGTCCTAGTGTATTACTCTTATGAAACATTCATTACAACAGGTCCTAATGTCTTACTCTATCACGAAACATCCAGTGCAACTCGTCCTAATGTTTATAATGACACAGAACATTTACTGGAACAAATGTTAATGTTTACACAAAGTATAGAGAGTCAGAGAGGTGTAGCTCAGACATGACAGTGAAGATTGAGTTTAAAGTCTCAAGGTTTGACCTTCACGATATGCGAAACAAAAAGACACACGCAAAATTAGGCGCCAGGTAACGCTGGGCGTGCTCTCGACTCTACATTAAAGGCTGAGATGCTGTTTGCATCTTCGTAAAGAAAAAAAAAAAAAAAGTAGGCCACAATCTACTAGGAAGCATTGCTGCATTGTAGTAGCGTAGCGCTACCTGTCGGCGAATATGTTTTGAGTCACCGTGATCCCCTGTGAGTACTTACTGTCCGCAAGAGTTAGAGTGAAAATAATATACAACATTAGAGAAAAATGAAGAAACGATTCTTATTGATTTCCAGGTCTCTCTAAATTATTAAATTATTTAATTATTAATAATTAAATTATTAAACGTGTTGCACGTCGTTTGAAGATATTTTGATAGTGATTTACATAACTGGAAGAGGAGGAAAGAAGCGAGAAAAATAAGAATTGTTTACCATTTGAGACACTTTTAAATTACTTCTGGATCATTCTCTTTAAGTTCAGCATTACAATATTTTTAGTTTTATTTCATAAAATAGAGTGGCCCGGCATGGCCAGGTGGATGAGGCGCTCGACTCACAATCTGAGGGTCGCGGGTTCGAATCCGCATCCCACCAAACATGCTCGCCCTTTCAGA
>NW_013676656.1:11308-15290 GCF_000517525.1 Limulus polyphemus | reverse complement strand
AAAAGAGTAGCCCAAGAGTTGGCGGTGGGTGGTGATGACTAGCTGCCTTCCCTCTAGTCTTACACTGCTAAATTAGGGACGGCTAGCGCAGATAGCCCTCGTGTAGCTTTGCGCGAAATTCCAAAACAAACAAACAAACATAAAATAGCGTAGCAGTTTTACTCAAAACTGGATTTCTTGAATACTCTGGAATACTGAGTTTGTTTTCTTTTGATCTTTTGCATCTATTAATGGAAAAGGAACCTTCATATCTTATGCAGTACTTTTAGTCATAATTTGTACATTTGCTTCTTAGCTGGTATTTGACAATAATAAAACTTTAGTCTGCAATTTAAGCAGTCTGGATGTCCCTTTGATGCCTTAACGTTAGAAGGACAATCTTAACTTTCATAACTTTGTGAAAATAATTTAGAAATACAAGTTCCCTTTGAGGATAATCAAAATCAGTAATACCGTTGAAATATCTATTATATAATGAGATGTAAACTTTGTCATACTTGATATGATTTATAAAAGTACGCAGAAAAACAGGTTTAAGATACTTAATAAAAGAAACTGTAACAAAAGGCAGTCCTGAGGTTTAATAACATTTTATATAAACAATCTGTACACTGGCATCGCCGAAGATGCGAGTCCCGCCTCCACGTGCGACTACTTGAGCACCTATACATTTGATTCATGACTAACTCACAATTATTCGACAACGCAAAACCACCACGAGAAGTCATGGCTGACTAAATACGTCACTTCCATACAACGAGATTGTTAAGCAATATAAAGTCTAAAGACACAAAGTGAAAGCTATGGTTACGAAAGAGAACCTTCTGACACAAAATGCGATCACGATGAAGCTGGTCATATCTCCTTGTACCACTGATATGACAACAGACAAAAAAATGTTAAACCCTCCCCCACTCCCGTTCTGACACAGCTACAGTGAACTTTTAAACATTCTTTTTGCACAAAAGAGGGGTATTTGAAGTCAATTTTCACGTACAGTGGAGAGACTGTAGAAAATTTAGCAAAATGTGTTTTCTAAAATTGACCACGCCATCTGTCGCATACGATTGTTACAATTGAAATTGCGTGTTAGACAACAGCGCGTAATCGTGGCCATTAGACTGCGCACGAGAGCCGATAAAGCAGCTCAATAATAGCACGAGACATCGTTCTTATAACATGTAATTAACCACAGTAGTTTCAACAGACTAAAAATATAACAAGAGAAACGTAAGTCTATTTTAATTATTCAAACAAAAATTCAGGAGTCAAGTTATTTTGAAATCAATTACAAATACACAATGTACATTGAAAAACGTTTTAAAAACAAGGGTTTGAAACAAAATATTACCTATAACTAACTATACAAAATACTGGAAATATTTATAAGTTCAGCTTAAGCCTGACGTACAATTAGTATGTCTTTTTTTAACTCTACGTAATTTTCGTAAGACAAAGACTAATCAAGCAACATAACGTTTAACTAAACCAGTCAACAACTGTTAAACGAAACTGGGTTCAGTTTCTTGTTCTTGCCCGTGTTATGGAACCGATTATGTGTCCTTATTTTTTCAACGTTTGATACTATTAAAATACCTATTTAATGTTTCGAGTTATTGAATGTAGTTCGTATTTTATCCGTTTCGTCTGAATGCTCGACATATTATCGGGCTGGAAGTCGAGCACGAGCACGTGTCGACATTCGAAACTTGTCCGTGAGTGACAGTAAACAAGAAATTGTTCTCTCTGTTGAACAGATTCATTTTAGCAAACCTATTAATGAAGATAAAAGTATCATTTGTTGAATATTTCTCTACTAGGTAAACAAAGTTTCACAAACACATACAGTAACATCGTACTTCTGTAGTGTTAGTAGGTGAACTAACAAAACATTTAAAGTGTTTGTCTAGCTCGAACCGGGAAGGCAGAGAAAGTATGCCGGGCAAATATAGGGGGAGAGAATGAGGGGAAGAGCCCTTGAAAGCGGGTGTTAGGTGTCGGTTATTCTACGGCGATAGGGCCAGTGGGGAAGAAAAATGCCCAAGGCCGAAAATACAGGCCACGAGTTATTTTGTTGCGTTAAAACTCACTAGCGAACATTACTTACAGCCATATACGAATGTTAAATGTAACTTTATCATTAAAAATTGGTGCTTTGCTATTATTCACTTAGACTCCAGCAAACCAAAAGTGCATCTACGCAAGAATTATTTAAATAAACCAACTATTCATTTCAACTGACTAAGATAAAAACGAAGAATTTCTTACCACGTGAGGAAAAAACCTTCTTCGGATTTTTAAAAACGTCGCACCAAACAGGTATCGGAGTTTTTTTTTTTTTTTCCACTGGGCAAAAAAAAAAGAAAAAAAAAATTCTCCGTTAGGTTTTGATCCTATAAACCGAAGTTTCCGAGAAACCCTTAGCGACTCAAGACTGCTAGTAGTGATAGCACGCCACCGTTTAAACCATCAACAACAAGAACCCGCTTGGCGACTCACGTGACAGTTACGCTCTGCGTCAGAACCCTGCTGGTGCACGTGAATGAAAGCCTACGTTTTTCCAAAAGCCGGAAGCAGCCAAACAAACTTGATTAACTTTTCTACACCCAACTTCCACGTTATTTTGTTAAATTTACAAACATCTTGCGCTATATTGACTATATATATATTCGATGTGATCATGAATTCATTGTAGCATTATGTAAAACAACAATTGTAGTAAGAACAAAAAATTAAAATCAAGCTTGCAGACTGAAAGTGTTGAAAATATCAGATTGTAATAAAAGACTGATTTAAGGACAATCGTTAACGAAACAAATATATTTTTTTAACGCAACTGTTTACACTCTCTGTAATTATAAAGTCTGTTTGGATAAAATAATTAACATCTTATTAGGATAAGCACACGAAAAACAATGAAACAACGAGAAAATGCCTTTTATTTTGTCTTTCTTTCTCACATACTTGGCTCGAACAGGAATGTTCGAGTCGAATGGAACTTGTATAACGTGGGTTAAGTGGACAGGCAGGCATATCCGTCCCAGTTTTGAGCATCTGGCGGATGGAAGGACAGCTGTCCGGCAATACGGGTCACCACTAGGGCTTTGCTCTTTGAACCGAATAAAAAGACTGACAGTCACTTTTTTTTTAACGCGGCACATCTGAAAGTTCGAAATGTGTTCGGCAGCATTACGTGTCGAACCTTGGGCTAACCCTTACACCATGCATAGTCTTCATGCAGACTGATAAATGAAATTTTTTTTTTCTTAGTATTAGTGCTGTTGGAGTTTGATATGTGGAAGGGCATGTACTGATATAATACTTATCGCCAATTAACTATGACAGCCGTGTTTTCACAATGTTAAATAATCAGCGAAAATTCCGAGGGCGTATAACGTTAAAGATCGAGTTCCGATACCCGCAGTGAGCAAAGCACAGGTAGCCCAATGTACAACTTTGCGCTTGACATCAAACAAATAATAATATCATCTATGCACAAATATTTTAGGCACGCACGTGGCTTCTAAGATACATACCTAAATATATTAGTGCTAAGATAAACAGAACTTAACGGAATGATAAGGAAAACCCAGTTTAAATGGTAAGCACAATTATAATGCACACCGTAGGCAAATATTCATAACTGACATTATTTCTTCACATTCAAACAATGCCTTGAGTTTGTAAGCAATAAACAGTATCCGTCGTCGTCATGGTTATGGCATGCTGCTTAAATAAATATTTTCGAAATATATCAATTGCATCGACCTCTAGCGATACATTACCGAAGGCCATATTATAGAACAGAATATACTATTATATGACGTTAGCATGTGTTTATCGCTACCACATAGCTGAAATTAGTCCTTCAAATTTTGGCCTTTTAATACACTTCTGAAGGCCAGTAATTTTGAGTTAAAATTGAAAATCAGTGTGAAAATTGTTCATAATTATTGTGAAGATTCAAAATAAATTGTCTGAC
>NW_013676656.1:6002-10427 GCF_000517525.1 Limulus polyphemus | reverse complement strand
GGTAATGAAGAAAAACTTTAATATAAGTTTAACATAACAGCAAATGTACAACGTTTCGACAGGGTTTTGTTACCATCAGGTATATAATTGAAATAAATAAATAAATGAAATAAATCAAGTACAAACTGATGGTGACAAAACGTTGTACATTTATTGTTATGTTAAACTTATATTAAAGTTTTTCTTCATTACCCATTCAAGCCGTCTCCAAGCGTTATTGTGAATTAGAGTGTTCGTGGTTTGCTTCTTGGTGCCGAAAAATGTTGCCCAAGTTTATGATTACAGTAGACCGAGGGTTTGCGATAGATGCTGTTGACTGGCTGCCTTCCCTCTGGTCTCTTTGTTCAAAACTAAGCCCCCCCACCCCCCAGTGGCACAGCGGTATGTCTACGGACTTACAACGCTAATAACCGGGTTTCGATACTCGTGGTGTGCAGAGCACAGATAGCCCATTGTGTAGCTTTGTGCTTAGCTTCAAACAAACAATTCAAAACTAAAGACGTCTAACCCTAATAGGCCTTGTGTAGTTGCAAATAGGGTTAATGCTTGATGAATTCTGTTAAATAATTAATGGATATCTAAAAGTGGAAATACGTGCTGGCATATTTCCTTTCACGAGTCTCCAACTTAAAAAAAAAAAAACGACACCAAGTTTGTTTGCAAGGGTAACGGAATGGTTCAGTAATCATGGTAAATATCAACAGGAAGAACTCAGTGTACGCGCTTCCTGAACCGGTCGGATTACAGCAGGTATTAGAAGGGTTCAAGGATGGCTTAGCATAAACTACCTTGCCAAACGAGTTAACATCGTAAGTTTTTCTTTGTTTTCGTTCATGCACGTGACCTATCGTGAAGAAGTCAAGGCAGCTTGAAAAGTCACAATATTGAAGAACGTAGTGGTAGCACCGGTATCTCCGGGTCACAATATTTTCTTATTACTGGCTCAGAAATAAAATAGGAATTTTCAACTCCGCTGGTACCTTATACGCACGTGGGCTAAACGGCCAGACCACAGCCTTCTAGACCACAGGCATAGAGGTCCCTAATTTTGAACTATTGACCACCTCCTCCATAAGGGTTTCGTTCGGCTATTCGAACTCAGTATTAGGACTGACTGTCATCTTTATAACGCGCACACAGTATTCAACATCATCATACCCTCGAGCCTCGGACCTTATGAGACAGGAACGGCCCACAAGTTATTAGAACAGCATTTTAAAACGGAATTTACTGGAGCAAGGTTTCAGTGGTGTCCGAAACTGCTTAAGGGCCTAAAAAAATTTTTTTTTCAAGAAAACTTTTCCCATACAGGGTAAACTTCAGGATCCATTACAAATGCTATGAAAGTATCTGTTATATTTGGTAGCATTGACCGTTAACCAAAAACGGATTTGTATTTATAACAAAGCTACTAAGACTACGTGCTGCTGTCCTTAATTTTGAAATAATGAACAAAGTGAAGGAAAGAGTAAAAGTAAGCAACACCCAACCATACACAATCCACGCTAATGAATTGACGATCACTCTTATAACGTACACAGTGCTTAATTTGCGGGAAAATGTTGTGGTACCGTACGAATTCGAACCCGGTTTGCCAGCTCCGAAATTCATAGCTCTACCACAGAGCTAGCTCGCACCCAAACAGACACTCACAGTTTATAAGCATTAAATTGAAATTTAACTTCAGGAGTCTGCAGTACCTCATATCTCAGAAAACATTAACATATAACAACACCTCAAATGAAAACACCGAGACTGATACAACACGTGCCATTTGAAGAACTTGGTCACAAGTTCACAGTTTTACACAGTGGCTCCAGATATTTGGCTCTTGAAAACTGTAAGTTCGTAGAATGAGAGCTTGGTCACAAGTTTACAGTTTTACACAGTGGCTCCAGATATTTGGCTCTTGAAAACTGTAAGTTCGTAGAATGAGAGCCTGGTCACAAGTTTACAGTTTTACACAGTGACTCCAGATCTTTGGCTCTTGAAAACTGTAAGTTCATACAATAAGGGCTTGGTCACATGTTTACAGTTTTACACAGTGACTCCAGATCTTTGGTTCTTGAAAACTGTAAGTTCATACAATAAGAGCTTGGTCACAAGTTCACAGTTTTATATAATGGCTTCCAGATCTTTGGCTCTTGAAAACTGTAAGTTCGTAGAATGAGAGCCTGGTCACAAGTTTACAGTTTTACACAGTGACTCCAGATCTTTGGCTCTTGAAAACTGTAAGTTCGTAGAATAAGAGCTTGGTCACAAGTTCACAGTTTTACACAGTGACTCCAGATCTTTGGCTCTTGAAAACTGTAAGTTCGTAGAATAAGAGCTTAGTCACAAGTTCACAGTTTTTTATATAATGGCTTCCAGATCTTTGGCTCTTGAAAACTGTAAGTTCATACAATAAGAGCTTGGTCACAAGTTCACAGTTTTATATAATGGCTTCCAGATCTTTGGCTCTTGAAAACTGTAAGTTCATACAATAAGAGCTTGGTCACAAGTTCACAGTTTTATATAATGGCTTCCAGGTCTTTGGCTCTTGAAAACTGTAAGTTCATACAATAAGAGCTTGGTCACAAGTTCACAGTTTTACACAGTGACTTCAGATCTTTGGCTCTTGAAAACTGTAAGTTCGTAGAATGAGAGCTTGGTCACAAGTTCACAGTTTTATATAATGGCTTCCAGATCTTTGGCTCTTGAAAACTGTAAGTTCGAACAATAAGAGCTTGGTCACAAACACGCTATTATAGCGCTCTGGGTGTCTGCATTTTTCCAAGTCATTAGAACCGGTGGGAGGAAATAAGCCATTGGCAGTGAACTTGCCCCATCAGTACATAGCTTCAAATGCCTCTGGTAAAATGTGTTGACACGCTATGAATCAGTAGAACGTTTAAAACTTTTATCGACTAAAAGTCACTCTTAAACGCTTTGAAGGATTATACACCAAGTTAATTTACACAGTTACTTTTTCTAGGTTATGCGAGAACCAATTTTTAAAGGACTTAAATAAAATTGACGATAATTAACAATCACTTGCTTAATCTGGTTTACAACATTACGGTTGTTCGTGAAAACCGATGATATTAATAGCACCTAGACCATTACTATGTCTGTCTTATCCCAGCTGATGTGATGAGCCATGGTATTAGACGAAAGGCCTCGTCGGCGCTAGATACGGCTAATATATTATAACACATTCTCTTTTACTTTTACTCAGGTTTCTTAGAATTACTGATGTAGTTTTCTCCCGTTGATGTTGTGGTTACACGATCCGCTGCAACCCTAGTTAGATACTCTATGTTGCCCTAATTAGATACTCTATGTTACCCTAGTTAGATACTCTATGTTACCCTAGTTACATACTCTATGTTACCCTAATAACATAGAGTATCTAACCCTAATTAGATACTCTATGTTGATCGTCACGACACCCTAACAGTCCTTGTACATGTAAATTGATGATATGAATAGCGCCTAGACCAATACCGTGTCTGTTGTATTCAAACCAGCCTAATGAGCCCCGTTATTGGGCAAAAGACCTCTTCAGCACTGGATATGACAAATGTAGTGTGTTTGACTCAAAAGCTCGTAGAATAAAGGTTAGTTCACACTACGACTCACAAAAAGCATGAGCTTGACGTCATCACGTAATGAACGTATTCCACATTCAACAGTACTAATTGGTACTGTTGGTTCAACGATAATCGTAAATCCGGAACGCTTTGTTGTCATTTCTAAGATGGTTTGTTTATTGTGAAGTGCAAAGCTAAACAATGGGATAGCTGTAATCTGCCCACCGCGGGGTATCGAGTCCTGAGTTTTAGCGTTATGAGCTCTCAGACTTACCGTTGAGCAACCGGGGGTCTTCTGAGATGGACATCAGGAGGAAAATATATTAACCCCAAGTGATAGAGGTTACTAAAAAAGGCTGCTACACAAACTGACTTGAGGAACACAGAACATCAACGCTGAATCTGCTCTATGTGTTCACTCAACTCCTTGCGGGAAAGTTTCAAATTTTTGGCCAATCAGAATACACCTTCCCTGTTACCGTTTTGACGTCATCACGTGGTTACCGAAAAGTTGAGAAAGTTTGTACTTTTTGGCAGAAGTTTAACAAACTGGTCAATGAGGTAAGACCTTCAGCGTTCGAAACCACGACGTTTGAATATCTTCTTTTGTTTAGAACGTGGACGACCTATGCTAGATTAGCTATTTTCAAAGAAACTAAATTGTATCGTATTATTTATTATAAAAGAAAATGATAAGGCGTTTTTTTTTCAGAGTTAATACTTCATTATCAATGATGATGCATGTCTGAATATATCTGTGAACCAGATGCTCCTTTTGTTGTCTCTTTTTGATCAGTTTTCAATAACAACTGTAACTCACAGCTGATTTACTTACAGTACAACAATAACAACT
>NW_013676656.1:0-5108 GCF_000517525.1 Limulus polyphemus | reverse complement strand
AGTACAACAATAACAACTGTAACTCACAGCTGATTTACTTACAGTACAACAATAACAACTGTAACTCACAGCTGATTTACTTACCAGTACAAGCTGTGAGTTACAGTTGTTATTGTTGTACTGTAAGTAAATCAGCTGTGAGTTACAGTTGTTATTGTGTATTTACTTACAGTATAAAATAACAACTGTAACTCACAGCTGATTTACTTACAGTACAACAATAACAACTGTAACTCACAGCTGATTTCTTTACAGTACAACAACAACAACTGTAACTCACAGGTGATTTCGTTTTAGTACAACATTAACAGACGACTTACAGGTGATTTCCTTACAGTGCAACAATAACAACCATAACTTACAGGTGATTTCCTCACAGTG
This sequence comes from Limulus polyphemus, assembly GCF_000517525.1. Classification (NCBI taxonomy): domain Eukaryota; kingdom Metazoa; phylum Arthropoda; class Merostomata; order Xiphosura; family Limulidae; genus Limulus; species Limulus polyphemus. The sequence goes on along the minus strand of NW_013676656.1, from coordinate 4,727 downwards.
CAACAATACGAACCATAACTTACAGGTGATTTCCTTGTAGTACAACAGTAAAAACCATAACTTACAGGTGATTTTCTTATAGTACAACAATAAGAACCATAACTTATAGGTGATTTCTTTATAGTACAACAATAAAAACCATAACTTATAGGTGATTTCCTTATAGTACAACAATAAGAACCATAACTTACAAGTGATTTCCTTATAGTGCAACAGTAAAAACCATAACTTACAGGTGATTTCCTTACAGTACAACAATAAGAACCATAACTTACAGATGATTTCCTTACAGTGCAACAATAAGAAGCATAACTTACAGATGATTTCCTTACAGTGCAACAATAAGAACCATAACTTACAGGTGATTTTCTTATAGTACAACAATAAGAACCATAACTTATAGGTGATTTCCTTATAGTACAACAATAAGAACCATAACTTACAGGTGATTTCCTTACAGTACAACAATAAGAACCATAATTTACAGGTGATTTCCTTACAGTGCAACAATAAGAACCATAACTTACAGGTGATTTCCTTACAGTACAACAATAAGAACCATAACTTACAGATGATTTCCTTACAGTACAACAATAAGAACCATAACGTACAGGTGATTTTCTTCAACAATGGGATAAATAAATACAGTTGCCTGTGAAGCTGTAAGTCAGGGATAAGTTTAACAATTTAGACTTACTCTCGAGTTCCCATCAATGATACCAATGGAGTCTAACCCTCTGTGGGTGTAGCTGCATTTGCTATAAGTGTTCTCTGTTTCTTTAAAGTTTTGTTAGAGAATTGTTAGAGTCTTCTATTTCAAACAACATTATTTATTATTTGAGATAGTGAGGCTGAGTAGTATCTAGTTAAATTTTGAGCACGTAGTACCAATGATTATTATGGGATTCCTGAATTTCCCACAGCAAGGACCACGAAGCCAGCAGAATTCTTGCAACAACCTGGTTTTTTTTTTACAAAGAAGAATATATTTCACTTTTCTCAGTTATTTGGATGTTAGGAACAAACTGATTTACAACCCAGCGGTTGTTGCATATATATATATATATATATATATTAACAAACACGTAAATCGTAAAATTTTCGTTTCGTTTATATAATATGAAACACTTTAGAAAAATTCTCTCGTGAGTCTCAGAATTTATGGTCAACAGAGTGTTGCACCCTCTAGTGGCGAATATACGAACTTCATATTTAAAAACTGGAATCTTACGCACACATGGGCTAGGAGACCAAGTTGGAGACCACTAGGATTCAGGTATAGCAGCTTCTAAATTTGAGCTACTGACCAGAGGGAAGACAGCCAGACAGGAACACTCGCCGCCCCAAAGGGCTTTGTGCGGTTCTTTGAACCAACTAATGAGATTGTCACTTTTACAACACGCCCACAGCTGAATGTGCAGAGCACTTTCATTACCATCACGGCTCGAGCCTGGGACTATACGATACGCAGCCCAGATCGTTAATCACTGGCATTAGACCATATCCAGGCAATTTCCTGTTTTGAGAATATGGCGTCTGCGGTAGGCCCTACATATCATTTGTGAAGTGTGTTTGTTTGTTTTATCGCAAAGCTATACGATAGGCTATCTGCGCCCTGTCCACCACGGAAAATTGAGCCCTGGATTTTAGCGTTGTAAGCCCTTAAACTTTCCGCGAAGAGACACTTGGGTATCATCTACGAAATGCAAAATGTGTTAATTGTTTGTTTTTGAATTTCGTGCAAAGCTACACGAGGGGTATCTGCGCTAGCCGTCCCTAATTTGGCAGTGTAAGACTAGAGGGAAGGCAGCTAGTCATCACCACCCACCGCCAACTCTTGGGCTACTCTTTTACCGAAGAATAGTGGGATTGACTGTCACATTATAACGCCCCCACGGTTGAAAGGGCGAGCATGTTTGGTGTGACGGGGATTCGAACCCGCGACCCCAGATTGCAAGTCGAGCGCCCCCTAACCACCTGGCCATGCAACTGTGTTAATATTAAGTGAATACAGGTGTCTTGTTAAGAAAGACCCGTTTTATGTAAAGCGTATGTATCCTTCAGTAGATTTCTGCTATAACCACGCTACTTACCTAAGACTCGCGAATTTTCCAAATTATCAAAAATTCTTGTTGCTAGATTTGCATGAAATCGATATTTTGATTAGAATTTCCTAAAAAACAAATGAATACAATATTCGTGTATGAAGAAACAAAAAGTATGTTACGAAGCATCTTTGTTTTTGTCGTGTTTTTTTTTTTTCTTCTTTGCGATACGATTTGGATTTAAGAATGATTAAGACTATATATATAGCCTCTTTAAAAGTTAAATGGTTTCTACCATCTTTCCTGTTTTGTTTTTTTCCGGTTTCTTAGCCTTTCTTCTTTCCCATTAAGTTACTCTAATTGTAGAATTTACACATATATATGTATATATATTCATACAGACAAATACTTTTACAAGTACCGGCATGACTATTTGTTAAACGAATTATATGAACATTTCTTGGTTCGCTTATGTATATAGATTATAAGTCTTTTGTCGTGAAAAAAATAAAAATAAAAAAGTAGCGAAGACATATCGCAATTTGTAGTTCCAGAATTGAAAACGAATCGTGTAAAAATATAAACTTAGTGGGCATTAATAAAAAGCATATATTTTGCAAGGCGTAGTTTGTGTTTTAAATTACATGGTGTGAGAAATAAAAAAAAAGTAAAATAAATAATATTGTGTTATTAATTCTTATCATAAAAATCTGATTTGTAAATGACTTAAATAACTGATAATTCACTTCCGGAATTCAAAATTCACTTCCTTAATATGATTCACACCATAACAGTTCATGAAAAATGGTGATGTAAATAATGTTATTGTCTTTGTATTGGACGAGAGACTGGTCAACAGTTGTTATTACACAGGTAGTGTGGTTGACATATTATAACATCTTTGCTTTGACTCATAAGTTCTTAGAATTTATCATTACACTAATATTTTATGGTGACAACACACATAGTACACTAATATTTTATGCAGTCTATGGATATGATTGTAATAATCATTTATGTAGTCTATGGCTGTGATTGTAATAATCATTCATGTAGTCTATGGATATGATTGTAATAATCATTCATGTAGTCTATGGCTATGATTGTAATAATCATTCATGTAGTCTATGGCTATGATTGTAATAATCATTTATGTAGTCTATGGCTATGATTGTAATAATCATTCATGTAGTCAATGGCTATGATTGTAATAATCATTTATGTAGTCTATCGCTATGATTGTAATAATCATTTATGTAGTCTATGGCTATGATTGTAATAATCATTTATGTAGTCTATGGCTATGATTGTAATAATCATTTATGTAGTCTATGGCTATGATTGTAATAATCATTTATGTAGTCTATGGCTATGATTGTAATAATCATTTATGTAGTCTATGGCTATGATTGTAATAATCATTCATGTAGTCTATGGATATGATTGTAATAATCATTCATGTAGTCTATGTGTGTTGTTACCATAAAACAATTATATAATGAGAAAGTAGAACTCGGTGCACAAGTTGTGTCAAGCATTTAGACAATGTGTAAAGTTTCACGACTTGTGTCAAACGTATTGGTGATGTGTAAATTTGCATGACTTGTGTCAGATGTGTAGATAACGTGTAAACTTGTACAAGTTGTGTCAGACGTGTAGATAACGTGTAAACTTGTACGACTTGTGTCAGACGTATAGGTAATGTATACACTTGCATGACTTGTGTCAGATGTGTAGATAACGTGTAAACTTGTACAACTTGTGTCAGACGTATAGGTAATGTGTAAACTTGCATGATGATACAGTAGCTCAACCAATTAACTTTCATTTACTGCTGCCTAATATAATTTGTGGGCGGACAAAGAGACAGAAAGAATACAGGCTTTGACTTTTATACATAAGTTTATATCATCTTGATCACTCTGAATGAAGCTCAATATTGTTAAAATTGCAGCAAACGTCTAGTGCGGACCTACAAAACTAATCTATTTATTTACCAATGTCTGTCTATCTACTTAGCTTGTTTTGCCACCTCTTCTTTCCATATTTAAAAATATACCAGCTGGAATGTATTTTTATTGATAATGCTTGCTTATAAGCATCTGATTACTGTATCCTATATATAGTACGAGCGTATGGAAAGATAGACCACACATGTTTGTTCCGTATTCAGCAGATGCAGGAGATCCTGGTAGAGAGTTAGCTACTCATCATAAGATAAATGCGTCGTAGACGTGATCGTACTACAGACTATTGTACATGAGTGGCCTGTTTAGTATGTTTCTTGTGATTAAAAACCAGATAATCTTGTTTCTCTGACAAGTTCAGTTCCAAAGAAACAGAAACTTGCATCATAGTTCCGAGACAAAACTCCGATAATACTACTACGGTGAGCCGTGAGTTTCACTACTGCAATAATCCATAAGCCGTGAGCTTCACTACTACAATAATCCATAAGCCGTGAGTTTCACTACTGCAATAATACATAAACCGTGAGTTTCACTACAACAATAATACATAATCCGTGAGTTTCACTACTGCAATAATCCATAAGCCGCGAGTTTCACTACTACAATAAAACATAAGCCGTGAGTTTCAATACTGCAATAATACATAAGCCGTGAGTTTCACTACAACAATAATCCATAAGCCGCGAGTGTTTTAGTGCTACAATAATCCATG